>NC_142103.1:77889574-78184574 GCF_054644295.1 Miniopterus natalensis | reverse complement strand
TAGATAGATAGATAGATAGATAGATAGATAGATAGATAGAGATAGATAGATAGATAGATAGATAGATAGATAGATAGATAGATAGATAGAGATAGATAGATGATAGATAGATGATAGATAGATAGATAGATAGATAGATAGATAGATAGATAGATGATAGATAGATAGATAGATAGATAGATAGATAGATAGATAGATAGATAGATAGATAGATAGACAGATGATAGATGATAGATAGGTGATAGGTAGATAGATAGATGATAGATAGATAGATGATAGATATAGATAGATAGATAGATAGATAGATAGATAGATAGATAGATAGATAGATAGATAGATAGACAGATGATAGATGATAGATAGGTGATAGGTAGATAGATAGATGATAGATAGATAGATAGATGATAGATATAGATAGATTAGATAGATGATAGATAGATAGATAGATAGATAGATAGATAGATAGATAGATAGATAGATAGATGATAGATAGATGATAGATAGATAGATAGATAGATGATAGATTAGATAGATAGATGATAGATAGATGATAGATTAGATAGATAGATGATAGATAGATAGATAGATAGATAGATAGATATAGATAGATATAGATAGATAGATGATGATAGATAGATGATAGATAGATAGATAGATAGATAGATAGATAGATAGATGATAGATAGATAGATAGATGATAGATAGATAGATAGATAGATGATAGATAGATAGATAGATAGATAGATAGATAGATAGATAGATAGATAGATAGATAGATAGATAGATAGATGATAGATAGATAGAGACTGATTAATTTCTTGATATATGCCTAAATAATTTGGAGGATTAGAAGAGAGACAAAAATGTACTAACAGTAGTCCCCTTTGAGGAAAGACTGAAGATACAAGAAGAGAAATGTTCACCTTTAATTTTGTTCATTTCTGTACTGTTTGAATTTTCTGTGTAAATGCTTTATTTTTTTAAACTATTGAGATAGTATAAATTTTAAAGGTGAGATTTATATAAGGCTTTTTTTACTTTGTTCTCTAGACATCTTTGTGTACAACTAATAATTATGAGTTACCAAAAAAATAATATTGCACTATGCTTGTCAAAATTATTTTAACATTGTGATTTCACCCTCATAGGCCAGAAGAATTCTAAGGTGATACATGACACTCACAATGTCATGACTGGCTCTGGCAAGGGGCCAGGTTCTAGCTTGCCCTGGTGAAGAAGCATATGTAACAGATAGAGAAGGCATGATGTTGATTACATCTGCTTCCCCCATCCCCAAATTCTCAAATGCCCTGTGAGGAATCTAGAAACTGCTATGGGGACTCAACTTTCATGTGGGCATGAAGTTGGCATTGCCAAAAACATTTTTTAATTAAAAAGAAAAACAACAATATTGACTTAGAAGCTAGGTCAAGGTTACAACTGGTGTTTTATTAGAAATTGATGTGAAATTTTGATATTTGACCAGGAACCCAAGAATGCTCAGATCCTGTTTATGATAAATGCACTGGTTCCCACAATGACTCTTCAGTCCCAGGAGCAGTATTTGTGGTTAGGGGAATGCAGCAAGCCTGGTAGCTGAAGCTTCAGGCTCACACCTCCAAAGCAGACAGTCTGGTAAGAGGTGCTACATGACAGTATTCAGCCAAGGTATGGGGGTAGAGGGAATGTTCTGGTGCCCTGGGAAACCCTTCAGTCCCAGGTAAATGGGGATGGTTGCTGTTCACTCTACCAGTCAGTGTCCTCACAGAATTCTCAACCTATAAGGGACACTGGTGACTAATTGAATTTTTCGTGCCTACTTGAAATTTAAGTAACAAGTTATTATTGGCTGCTATTTGCTTTATATGTAAAAGGTGTGTGTGTGTGTGTGTGTATGTGTGTGTGTGTGTGTGAGAGAGAGAGAGAGATTTTAAATGGGAAAGGAAACTGCTTTGTTCATTAAACAATGATTTAGTTAATACCTACAGAATCCTAGGAACTGTGTTCAATAAAGGTTTGTTGCTATCTTCAGAAAGAAATCATTATGATTTCCATACTTTCAATTTTTAAAAAGTAGGAAATTAAATAGGCTTTGATGATATTTAGTTTGCTGATTGAATTAGCATCCTCTCAGACGTCATGGTGAGACACAGTAGGCACGTTATTCTGAGGTAAAGAAGTGAGCTTCAATGAGGACAAAAAGCAGATTGGTGGCTGTCAGGGGCTAGGGATACTGTAGAGTGGAGAGTGATTATTTAATGGAAACAAAGTTTCTTTGAGGAGTAGTGGAAATGTTCTGGAATTAGATAGTGGTGATAGTCGTACAACATTGTGAATATGCCAAAAGTCACTGAATTATGGGCTTTAAAATTATTAAAATGATAAGGTTTATGTTATGTGAATTTTATCTTAATTAAAAGAAGATTTTTAAAAATACAATGGGATGGCCAAGGCATTCTCACTTGTTGAGTTACCACTGGTGCATTGTGACAGATTGAAGTTTGAATGCTTAGTTAGGTTTTGATTTATGGATTATATTATCTTAAATAACAGAATCTATATAAAACCTCTTGATGGGTTAGGCAGAATCATTAAAGTCACATACACCACACACAGATGATCCTGTGGGAAAGGTATTTTAAAAACAATGAACTTAACAATCAATTTTGCATTTTTCTTTTACTTTAAATAAGGGTTCCAAATTTACTAGTATGACAAATGATCCTAACTTTTTTCATTGGGCAGAAACTTTTTGTAAAAGCAAACAATCTATCTCTGAGGTTTTAAAAATTGATATTTTTTAAATGAGTGAGAAATTAAGTACTTTTTGAAAGAAATCTATGCTATGGAGAGAGCATAGATGTTTGGAAGTGTTCTTCATTATTTTATATTTGTTGCAGAAAACAATGTGCATGGGTGACACATAAAAAACATTCATATGTGCACACTTAAAAACACACAGAGAGGGAGGGAGATGGTGGCACTGTGAGAAGCAGCAGAATGCCCCCACTCCCAGCCGCAGACTTGATTTACTGCTAAAATCCTACTTAGCCAGATTGGAAAAACCAGAGAAACTTACCTGAGTGGACATGGTGTGAGTAGGGAGCACTGAAGACACATCATAGAGTCCAGTAAGACAGGGGGGCATAGGAAGGGGGAGTGCCCCCTAAAGCTTGTGCTGGGCTCCAAGCCCCGAGGCTTGGAGGCTGCAAAGCTCCCTCCCCTTGGGAATGAGGACCGGAATCCAAAAGAGGGGATCTCACATCCAGAGCAGAGGAGAGGGAAAGGAGCACCCCATGCAGAGGGCAGAGGGACCCAGGGGAGCAGTGAGACCACAAGGAGGGGGGCGGTCCGTTTCTAGCGAAACAAAGCTTCTAGTGGCAGCCACAAACGGTGACTAATGTTCAGGGTGCCGACCATAGGAAAGGCTGTCCCAAGGTGTGTGGCACCCGAGTAGTGAGCGACCAGAGTACTGTGCTGACCAGCCGTGCACAGGAACCCTCTGGCCCCCTGTAAGGCATTGTGTTGAGCCCCAGAAAGCAATGAATCTGTGTGGCATGGGGGAGGGGAGGAGCCCTCCCACCCTGAGCTCCCAGTGCCAAGAGGCTGGGATCGGTGACCAGCCCTGAGGCCCGCCATGGTTGCATCTGAAGCTGCCACAGCTTTGCTGAGATCAGCAGGGTGGGCAGCTGCGTGGAGCTGACTTTGGGTCTCCTCCCTCTGGGGGCCTTGGCATGCTGGCTTTGGGACTCTGCAGGGTGGTCTCTCTGCCTGTGTGTTGCTTTGCTCATCTTTTATTCTGATCACTGGACTAGCTCCCACCTTCCCAGAGTGCACTGCACAGACAGACCAGCGGAGGCTGGGATTGGGGTCTGCGCATTAGATGGTCTGAGGGACGGGCCTGGGGCGACCAGCCAACCAGAGCTGAGCAGGGAGGGGCAGAGCCTGCTGGCCTCTCCTGCAGCCGGGAGCACCACCCCCAACAGGAAAGGGGCGGGTCCGCTCAATGAAGCCCCAGACACACCCGCAGGGCACAGTCCTGAGGGAGAAGGGAGAGCAGTTCACAGGAGGACTTTGTAAGAATAAGACTCTCAGGGACTGTTTTTTGGGAACTGAAGGAAACGCTGAAAACCCCTGCTGGGGGCTGGACAGGCAAAGGGCTCACCAGAATGTGTCTTTAATTGAACCCACTGAGCCCAGGCTGCCAAAACGGCCCATACAGAAAAGGCAACAGGCTGAAATCAATCTGAAGCTGCAGTAGGCCAGAGCCTGGGGGACTAGAATCAGAGAACAGGGAAGGGACTGAGGAGCTGGTGGTGGAGCAGAGACTAATTCCTGCAGAGTGAGCACCTGAGAGAGACACCTCTAAGGGGAGTGATACCCTGGGCTACACTAGCCACCCTGCACCCTAAAGACTCTACAGAAGACTCTGGAGTAAGACCGGGCAACTATAAGGTTGCAAAATAGCTGACAAGAGGAGGTGGTCCACTGAGAGCCTCAGATCAACCATCTACCTAAGGACACAAGAGCCAAACCTAGACGGCTCCTCACACTGGCTGATACACAAGCACCTCCCAGGAGAACTGTAATCAGGACACAAAACAGTGACCCTCAGACAACATAAGTTGCCCAGAAAAAACTCACCTGATTGACTATCCCTTTTTCTGCTGTTTTGTTTTGTTTTGGTATGGTTTTGGGGGTTTTTAGTTTGTTTTTTGTTTCTGGGTTTGTTTATTTTTTCCCTTTTTTCCTTATGAAGAAGAGAAAGGGGAGAAAATTTGTTTTTCCTTTTTTAAATTTTATAATAATTTTTTTTTAATTTTTTTAACTAATTTTTTTTTCTCCTTTTCATAAAAGAATTTTGTCTTGCTTAGCTTGTTTTTCGTTTTCTTTTCATTATTTGTTTTGTTTTGTTTTACCCTTGCTTCTAATATCAAGACTTTCTTGATATCCCTGCTTAACGACTGGGACTTTATCATTATAACCAAGTTTACTGCTTTCCTCTATAGTTTCCCCCAAATCTCTTATCAGACTCCCTCCCTGCCTGGGCTATCTCTCTATCTCTCCTCTCAATCCATTGGCATAACTTTTTTATTCTTTTTCTTTTTTCTTTTTCTACTTTACTTTCATTCTTTCATTATGCTCTCTTCTGTCTTCCTGTCCAATTGTTAGTTCCTCTTATTCTCTTTACTGTATTTTTGTTTTCTCATTTTCAACTATTATCCTATTCCTACTCTCTCAATTTTTTGCTGGACCTCCTTTCAGAATCTTTTCTCTGCTTCTGTTATCTCCCAGTAGCTTCTCTATTTTTTACATTTTAGTTTATTATTATTTTCTAAATTTTCACCAGTATTAACAACAATATACACTTCTCTTTCTCTAAGCATTACTTTTCTTTCTCTCTTTTTTTTTTTAAGCATTTTTTTTCATGCTGTGTACATGTTCTCCCTTCACTCTCCCAGTTCTATTTTCACATGGGTTATTTTCATTATTACTGTCAAGATATTTTGTAAGATACCTCTTATTTCCTGCAATTTTAGTTCTGTATTGTCCTGCCTAGCCAGCACCCGTACAACATCTTACATGTCGAGGTTGGGGCTGAGACACAGCCAACCTGAGAGGAGGGTCCTCCCAAGAACTGATCAACAATAATCTAGCCCAACCACAACAGGAGAACAAAAAGAAACCACAAAAGGGGCACCCACAAGAGGGGCACACCTAGAGCAAAGAGCTCAGAGGTGTGAGGAAAACACACCTCTGGGCTCCACTGGGCCCACAAGACAAAATCCCATCCCACAAGACTGGGGGAGATCAAATATATCTAATATATAGATACAAACACTAAGACCTACCAAAATGGGGAGACAAAGAAACAACTCCCAAATTAAAGAAAAAGAAATATCACCAGAAAAAGACTTTGATGAGATGGAGTTAAGCAAGTTATCACATATGGAGTTCAAAGTATGGATGATGAAGATGTTCAAGAAACTTAAGAAGACTCTAGATGATAAGATCGAGGACCTTAATGAAAACATGAAAAAAGGGATACATACCATAAACAAAACTCAGACAGAGATAAAGAATGCTGTATCTGATATCAAGACTGCACTGGAAGGAATTAAAAGCAGGCTCAATGAAGCAGAGGATAGAATAAGTGACTTAGAAGACAATGTAGAAAAAATCACACAGTCAGAGCAGCAAAAAGAAAAAAACACTTAAAAGCATGAGGACAGTCTAAGGGAACTTTGGGACAACATGAAGCAAAACAACATTAGCATTATAGGAGTACCAGAGGGGGAGGAAAGAGAGCAAAAGATAGAGAACTTGGTGGAGGAAATAATTATAGAAAACTTCCCTAGGCTGGTGAAGGAGAAAGCCACACAAGTTCAGGAAGCAGAGAGGGTTGCTAACAAGAGAGACCCAAAGAGACCCACTTGAAGACACATCATAATTAAAATGGCAAATGTCAAGGACAAAGACAAAATATTAAGGGCTGCAAGAGAGAGACAAGCAGTGACCTACAAGGGAACCCCCATAAGGCTGACAGCTGATTTCTCAACAGAAACTCTTCAGGCCAGAAGGGAGTGGCATGAAGTTCTGCAAGTAATGAAAAGCAAGAACATGCAACCAAGATTGCTTTATCCAGCAAGGCTATCATTTAAATTTGAAGGTGAAATAAAAAGCTTCCCAGACAAAAAAAAAGGCTAAAGGAGTTCAGTACCACTAAACCAGCATTGCAAGAAATGCTAAAAGGACTGCTTTAAGAAAAAGAAGGAATAGTGAGAGAAAGGTACATCAGCATAAAGAGGAAAAATGGCATTAAATAAGTTGATATCAATAGTAACCTTAAATGTAAATGGAATAAATGGTCCAATCAAAAGACAAAGGGTAGCTGAATGGATAAAAAACAGGACCCAAATATATACTATCTCCAAGAGACCCACCTGAGAGCAAAAGACTCACACAGGCTAAAAGTGAAGGGATGGAGTAAAATATTCCATACAAATGGAAAGGAAAAGAAAGCTGGAGTAGCAATTCTTATTTCAGACAAAACAGACTTCAAAATAAAGACCATAACAAGAGACAAAGATGGTCACTACATATTACTAAAGGGATCAAACCAACAGGAGGAAATAACCCTTATAAACATTTATGCACCCAATACAGGAGAACCTAAATATATAAAAAAATTCTTGGAGAACTTTAAAGGGGAGATTGACAGCAACTCTGTCATAGTGGGGGACTTTAACACCCCACTGGCAGCATTGGATAAATCACCAAGACAAAAAATTAAAAGGGAAACACAGACCTTCAATGACTCAATAGACCGAATGAATTTAATTGACATTTACAGAACATTTCATCCCAAAGCAGCAGGATACACATTCTTCTCAAGTGCACATGGAACATTCTCAAAAATAGACCACACGTTAGGGCACAAGGCAAATCTCTACAAATATAAGAAGACTGAAATCATATCAAGCATATTCTCAGATCACAAAGCCATGAAACTAGAAATCAACCACTATAAAAAAAACTCAAAAATATTCTAACACATGAAAGCTAAATAGCTTGTTATTAAACAATCAATGGGTTACCAAAGAGATCAAGGAAGAAATCAAACACTTCATGGAACGTAACGAAAATTAACAGACAACAACCAAAACCTATGGGACACAGCAAAAGCAGTCCTGAGAGGAAAATTCATAGCGTTACAGGCATATCTCAAGAAACAAGAAAAAGATCTAATGAACCATCTAATACAACAACTAAAAGAACTACAATGAGAACAGCAAGAAAAGCCCCAAGGAAGTAGAAGGAAGGAAATAATAAAGATCAAAGCAGAAATTAATGACATAGAGACTAAAAAAATAATACAAAAAAAATCAATGAAACCAAGAGCTCGTTCTTTGAAAAGGTAAATAAGATTGATGCACCGTTAGCCAGACTCACTAAGAAACAAAGCGAGAGGACCCAAATAAATAAAATCAGAAATGAAAGAGGAGATATAACAACCGACCCAACAGAAATATAAAGGTTGTAAAAAAATATTCTGAGCAACTATATGCCAACAAACTGGACAACATGGGGGAAATGGACAAATTCCTAGAAGCATACAAGCTTCCAAAGCTGAATCAGGAAGAGGCAGAAAACCTGAATAGGCTGGTAACAACTAATGAAGTTGAAGCAGTAATCAAAAAACTCCCAGCAAACAAAAGTCCTGGACCAGATGGATTTACAGGACAGTTTTACCAAACATTCAAAGAATTAACACCTATTCTATTCAAACTATTCCAGAAAATTCAAGAGGAGGGAAAACTACCAAACTCTTTTTATGAGGCCAGCATCATCCTAATCCCAAAACCAGATAAAGATACTACAAAGAAAGAAAATTACAGGACAATATCCCCGATGAACGTAGATACTAAAATCCTCACTAAAATACTAGCAAACCGGATCCAGCAATACATTAAAAAGATCATACATCATGACCAAGTGGGATTTAATCTGGGGGTGCAAGGCTGGTACAATATCCACAAATCAATAAATGTGATACATCACATAAACAAAATGAAGGACAAAAATCATATGATCATATCAATAGACGCAGAAAAAGCATTTGACAAAATCCAGCACCCATTTCTGATAAAAACTCTCAGCAAAGTAAAGACAGAGGGATCATACCTCAACATAATAAAGGCCATATATGACAGACCTACAGACATCATCATACTCAATGGGAAAAAACTAAAACCATTTCCATTACAAACCAGAACAAGACAGGGATGTCCACTTTCACCATTTTTATTCAACATAGTACTGGAAGTCCTTGCCATAGCCATCAGACAGGAAGAAAATATAAAAGGTATCCAAATTGGAAAGGAGGAAGTAAAACTGTCATTATTTGCAGATGACATGATATTGTACATAGAAAACCCTAAAGACTCCATCAAAGTACTACTAGATTTGATAAACGAGTTTGGCAAGGTAGCTGGATACAAAATCAACATCCAGAAATCAATGGGATTCTTATACACCAATAATGAACTTTCAGAGAGAGAAACTAAAAAAGTAGTACGATTTACCATTGCAACTAAAAAAATAAGATACCTAGGAATGAACTTATCCAAGGATGTAAAAGACTTGTACTCAGAAAACTACGGGACACTGAAAAAAGAAATAGAGGAAGATTTAAACAAGTGGAAGAATATACCATGCTCATGGACTGGAAGAAGTAATATCATTAAAATGTCCATACTACCCAAAGCAATTTATAAATTAATGCAATTCCTATGAAAATACCAACAGCATATTTCACAGACCTAGAACAAACATTTCGAAAATTTATATGGAACCAAAACAGACACCAAATAGCTGCAGGCATCATGAGAAAAAAGAAGAGAGTGGGAGGGTTCACTTTACCACACTTCAAACTGTACTACAAAGCCACTGTAATCAAAATGGCCTGGTATTGGTACAACAACAGGCATATAGATCAATGGAACAGAACAGAGACCCCAGAAATAGACCCACGCCATTACGGTCAGTTAATATTTGACAAAGGAGGCAAGAGTATCCAATGGAGTAAAGACAGTCTCTTCAATAAGTGGTGCTGGGAAAATTGGACAGATACATGCAAAAAATGAAACTAGACCACCAACTTTCACCATACACAAAAATAAACTCAAGATGGATAAAAGACTTAAATGTAAGTCACGAAACCATAAAAATCCTGGAAGAAAACATAGGCAGTAAAGTCACAGACATCCCACGTAGTGGACTTTTTACTGATACATCTCCTAGGACAAGAGAAACAAAAGAAAAAATAAACCTATGGGACTACATCAAACTAAAAAGCTTCTGCACAGCAAAAGAAAACAGCCTCAAAACACAAAGGAATCCCACAGTCTGGGAAAACATATTTGCCAAGGATGTATCTGATAAGGGGTTAATTTCCAAAGTGTACAAAGAACTCATAGCACTCAGCAAGAGGAAGACAAACAACCCAATTAAGAAATGGGCAAAGGACTTAAATAGACACTTCTCCAAAGAGGACATATGGATGGCCAAGAGACACATGAGAAAATGCTCGATGTCGCTAATAATCAGAGAGATGCAAATTAAAACCACAATGAGGTATCACTTCAAACCTGTCAGAATGGCTGTCATCAACAAATCAACAAACTACGTGTGCTGGCGAGGGTGTGGAGAAAGGGGAACCCTAGTACACTGCTGGTGGGAATGCAGACTGGTGCAGCCACTATGGAAAACAGTATGGAGGTTTTTCAAAAAATTAAAATGGAGCTGCCGTTTGACCCAGTGATTCCACTCCTAGGAATGTATCCTAAGAATCCTGAAACATTCATCAGAAAGGATATATGTACCCCAATGTTCATAGCAGCACGGTTCACAATAGCTAAGATCTGGAAACAGCCCAAGTGCCCATCAGTAGATGAGTGGATTAAAAAGCTGTGGTACATTTACACCATGGAATACTACACAGCTGTAAAGAAGAGGAACCTTGTACCCTTTGGGACAGTGTGGATGGTCCTGGAGAATATTATGCTAAGTGAAATAAGCCAGGCAGCGAAAGAAAAATACCACATGATCTCTCTTATACGTGGAATCTAAAGAACTTAATAAACTGATGAGCAGAATAGATTCAATGACATGGAAGCATAGTTGAGACTGAGGAAATGTCAGAGGGGGGGAGGGGGAGAGAGTAACCAAAGAATTTATATGCATATATGCACAACCCAAGGACATGGACAATGGTGGGGAGAGTGACTGGGGAGGGGGAAGGAAAGGGGGGAACGGGTCATTGGGGAGAAAAAGGGACATCTGTAATATTTTAAACAAAAATAAAATTTAAAAATAAAATAAAATTTAAAAATAAAATAAAATAAAAATAATAATAATAAAAAGAAACTAGAAATTTTATAATAGCCAAAAAGAAAAATAAGAATCATTTGATAATGGTGTCTTTAAAAATTACAGGTATAAGTTTTTTGGAGTTGTTCAACTATTGCAAATTGAAAAGAATTACCAAGCATGCTCCTAATATTAATCCATTCTAATTAAATAGCTCTATCAGGAAAGTTTTTCTTCTACTCAACTCAAATTGATTTTATTTATTCTTTCATTTTCCTGGAATGTTATGAAAAAGCAACTCTTTCATATAACTAATTCTTTAATAATTATTTTAACATATGCAGCATTTCTATCTTCTCCATTTTAAAAGTTCAAACTAATTGGCTAGGATACCTTGGTGGGAATGTCCTGTACAAGTTAAAAGCAATAAAATGCAGATACTTCTATTCATAAAAGGCAAGCTCAAGAGTGAAAAACATTACATAGCACCAGCATTGTAGTGGCATTGTTCTTTCCAAATGGAGGATTAAATCTAATTTATCCTTTTGGCTTAAGTTTCACTTTGAAACAACCTAGAACCCAAGAGTAAAGAACTGCAACAATGGCTTAGTTTGATAAAGTGCTTTACAGTTTGTAAATCAATTTTTCATCCTCTTCCCATTTGATTAGCCTGTAAACTCTGTGAGGGAGATAGTATGGGAATTTCGGTTCTTTTCTGTCACATAAAGGCCTTGTCTTCTAAGGAAATGTTGGAAAAATGATTGGGGCAGAGCTAGTAAGACATTCAAATGTCACCTGTATTATCAGGGTTCTCCAGAGAAGCAAAACCAATAGAAAACAGGAGATAAAGGTATAGATAAATGATATAGATATAGATATAGATAGATTATAGAGACAGGGATAGAGAGATAGAGAGATAGAGATAGAGGTAGATGATGAAATAGAGATAGAGATGATAGAGATAGATAGAGATAGGGATGATAGAGATAGAGATAGAGATGATAGAGATAGAGATAGAGATAGAGGTAGAGATAGAGATAGAGATAGAGATAGAGATAGAGATAGAGATAGAGAGATAGAGATAGAGATAGAGATAGAGATAGAGATAGAGATAGAGATAGAGATAGAGATAGAGATGACAGATGATGATAGAGATAGAAATAGAGATAAGGATAGAGATAGAGAAATAGATAGAGATTAGAGATGATAGAGATAGAGATAGAGATAATAGAGACAGAGATAGAGATAGAGGTAATAGAGATGATAGAGATAGAGATAGAGGTGATAGAGATGATAGAGATAGAGATAAAGAGAGAGATAGAGAGATGATAGAGATAGAGAGATAGAGATAGGTGCAGATAGAGATAGGTGTAGACAAGATATGAAAAGATTATGTGGAATTCCCTCACAAGATCATGTAGGTTGAGAAGCCCCAAGATCTACATTTGGCATGTGGAAACCCAGGAGAACTGATGGCATAAGCTTGCGTTCAGGTCTGAAGACCTGAGAACCAGAGACAGCCAATAATTATAAATCCCAATTCAAGGGCAAGAAGAAGACTGATGTCTCAGTTCATTCAGGCAGCAGAGGCAAATTCCCTTTCTTCTACCTTTTTTGTTCTTTTCAGGCCCTTCAAAAGGTGGGATGATGCCTACCCACATTGGGGAGGGCCATTTGTTTTCCTCAGTTTACTAATTCAAATGTTAATCTCTTTTGGAAATAACCTCACAGACATACTCAGAAATAATGTTTAGTCAGACATCTGGGCATCCCATGGCCCAGTCAAATTGACATATAAAACTAACTATCATCACATCCTTTAATCTCACCTCAAGGAGGCAGTTTTCACCTCTGAGGGTCTCCACCTTTGCTTTGGCCCGGGCTCTACCCAGGTGGTCATCTCAAGACACTTCCTCCCAAGGAAGCCTGGATGAAATCCCCTCTAAAGAACCCATTTAATGCTGGACACCCCAACATTATTCAGGTGAAAACAAACTCATTAACAAAATCCAGGACATGGCCAACATTAGTAAGAATTAAAGAGAATCTCCAAATGCAGAGAACAATAGAATAGAATTTGTTTAGAGAAATACAATCTAAAACATTCAGTGTAGTACAACCTGAAAGGGAGTTTGAAATGACTCTAAGCCAGACTGAGTTGTATTCTAATACCAGCTCTGGCTCTTCTCATATAACCAGGGCAAGTTAGCTAATCTCTCCAATCTTCCATTTACTCACAGGTAACATGGGGATTAAAATATCTCACCAGGAGCTGCTGATACACCATAATGTGGATGCCTCTCACAGACCTCATGTGGAGTGAAAAATGCCAGATATGAGAGAACATAACAATATATAATTCCAGTCATATGAATTTTTAGAACAGCCAAAATGAATCTGTGGCGTTAGAAGTCAGAATAGTAGTAGCCTCTGGGATGGTAAGGATTGACCAAAAAGGGGCAGAAGGTTACCCTCTGTAATGATAAAAATGGTCTGTATCTTGACTGTGGTGTGGATTACACAGGTGTATAGATGTGTCAAAATTTATCTAACTGTACACTTGAAATCTGTACATTTTACTGTATAATATGTCTATAAAAATTTCAAAAATGCTTATCTCATTGGGCTATTGTGAGGAATGAATGAGATAATTACAAGGAAAGTGTCTTCTGGTAGGTGTTCAAGAAATGATAGCTAAAACACTTCTTCAAGGTAACTGACTTCAGACATCTTAATAAGTATGCATCATTCAGAAATCCAAGAAGATTTCAGAGCAGAGGCAAATGTTAGAGACTTTCTGCTCCTTCCTTCAGTAGCCTACTTGTGGGATTCCCCACCATTACAGCACCCTGGCCTTACTGAGCAGGCAGATGGGTATTTGAGGAAGCTGGCAGTAGGCAAGAACCCATAGGTGCATGGGCCTAAGATAGCCCTGGGCAGGGCTGCTGTCCCCAGTTGGATGAGGAGGGGGCTGGTTAGGAAGGGATTCCTAGCTCAGAGGAAATTCCCAAGACCTCCAGAGAGAGATTGAACTTGAGAGTAGGAGTGAGGGGACGGGTCAAGGACCTGACTTCCGGAAATCAGTGTCGAGGCAGGACCTGGACAGGAGGCAGAGTCCAGCTACTAGGACAAGGCAGTAGGTAAATAAAGGTCTTTCTGAGTACATTGCCTGAGCATTAGGCTTATCCCAGAGCCTGGGTTGAAATCAAACCTGGTTGAATTGAGTTGACTCTGTTACCCCTCAAGTTATCTAAAATTGTCCTGGATTGAACACTAGAACAACACTTCTCAAAGGTTAATGTGCACACAAACTGCTTGAGAATCTTATAAAAATGCAGATTCTGATTCAGTAGGTCTGGGATGAAACTTGAAATTCTTGATTTCTATCAAGCTCCCAGGTGATATTCATGCTTTTTGATCCACGGAGCACACTGGAGTTACCAAGAACCTCCTAGAAGATGCACTGTGTGGCAGCAATCTGCTAACTGGTATGAGTCCTGGATCTCTTAAAATATGTTTACTCAGACTCTGAACTCAGATGGAACAGGAAATAACCCCCACAACACACACACACACACACACACACACACACATACACACACCATTAAAACCATGGAAGTCAATTTTCTGTGAGGCATTCTAAGAAACCCACTCCTATTTATTTTGAGTTTAAAACACTGCCATAGATGGTGTTTCAAAGAGATTTATAGCTTTTAATCTTCTCATATAGCACAACTGCTAAATACAGTATAATATATGTGACAGGAATTAGTCCAGAATTTATTTAAGACTTTATCCCCACAGTTCATATGTCAAAAGATTGCCATTTCCAATTATTTATTAGGAATGTGATGTTTTTCAAGGTGGATGCATTACTCTTGTTATCTGCTTTCAATTAGCTGAGAATTTACTATGCTTGGCCAAATGTCCATTCATCAGCAAATTCCAGATTTTTGGCCGTCTGATTAACTTCCCAGGGCTCTTTCTTTATAGTTAAAATAAATGAGGCTGTCTATATCTCATGCTTACTTGCTTATAGAGGGGAAAAGAATAGGTTTTGGAATTGAAGGGTGGGGGGAGGAGGGGAAAAGAAAAAGCCTCAAGCAATCAGGAAATATTATAGAGATAAATACCTACTCTTAGACCAAAAGCTACTCCACGGTAGTTTTTTTAGCTATATCAAAAGACAGCAGTTGGGAAGTGCTTTCAGCAAAGGGTTGAAGGACTTGAACTTGACACATCGTTTCTTACTCTGGGACCTGGTGTAAGGAGAGAAGCATAAGCTTTGGAAACAGTTGGTATTCAGTGGCTCTGAATACCAACTCAGCAGCTTAAAACTGGTGCACCTGGGGTAAGTTATCAAACCTCCATTTTAAACTAAGTTTCCTCTTCTGTAAAATCATGACAATAATGACTAACTTGCAGGTTTGCCCTGAATTCAAGTAGAGTGCTGTTTATGTAACAATGATGTCAGTTTAAGGTAACCCTGCCCTTGAGTTTCAAATGACATTTGTTCAAACTGCATTCAGTGTGTGCAGGGGACCTCAAATCACTCCCAGTTCTCTGGGAACTTGAGGAGAAATTGGGAATAAAGGGATGGGGATAGTTAATGTTTGTCCCAGCCATGGCTGGCCACAAGCTCTTCCTTCTCTTGTGTTAATCCTGCTATGGGTTTCCTACTGTGTGTGTGCAACATAGGTTATCCCTGTTCTTTCTGGTGTACTCACACACATCCAAAAAGGTCATGTGTGTGTAGCAGATTTTATTGCTAATGGCCTAGGGAGCAAAAGGAGATTTAGCTTGCAGTAATTCACACACTTAAAATATTTGCCACTTTGCACTTACAAAATTCTATAGCCATTTTTGTTAACTATAATTCCAGCTGTCAAATATGTGACTTAGCCCTCCTTTGGCCGTCTCCCTATCTCTGTCTCACTCTGTCTGTCTTTCTCTTCCTCTTCTTCTTGGGCAGGTGGGAGGAGGCAATAAAACAAAACTTAAACTCCCTCACATCTTCTTACTCAGATCAGTGTAGACCTCCCTTGGCCCTGACCTAACTTGTGGAAGCCCACCTTGGACCTGAGTCTTGATATCCCATTGACTCTTCAATGTGTTCTTCCAAGTAAACACTATCCCACACTCTCAGAGATGTCTGTCTGAGCAATTCGATCATTGTATTAGACTCCTACATCAGTCAAATATACATGGTTCAAGCTTGATGTATGGCACATATAGGTACTGGTCAAAGGTAGCTCTCAACTTGATGTTTGCTGAATACCAGATGTGCCTTGGGGGGGAAGTGGAGAGGCTAGTAAAATGTGCCTTGCATTCAATTTTCTTAGTTTTCTCCCCCATGTTTCATTTCTTATTCTTTTTGTTGTATTTTCTGGGAAAATTATTTTCAACTTTATCTTGCAACCCTCTACAAAAACTTTTAAGTACCCTATTTTAGTTTCCAAGAGCTTCTACTCTCATTTGTTCTATTATGTCATGTTCCTGTTTCATGAACCCAGTGTCTTCTCACATATTTAGGAGCCTAATTATTATTGAACTTTTTCGTTGTCATTGTTACTATTGAAACTCTTCTCTGTC
This sequence comes from Miniopterus natalensis, assembly GCF_054644295.1. Taxonomy (NCBI): domain Eukaryota; kingdom Metazoa; phylum Chordata; class Mammalia; order Chiroptera; family Miniopteridae; genus Miniopterus; species Miniopterus natalensis. The sequence goes on along the minus strand of NC_142103.1, from coordinate 78,168,110 downwards.
TGCTGAAGTTTCTCAAGGTCCCTGCATTCCATGAGCTTACTTGTTTGATCTGTCTTTTGTATGATGGTTTTCTCCACATATCTGCTGATCCTTAGCTGTCTACTCATATTTAAGAAAAAAGCAGTGCAAAGCTGAGCAGAGGTTCTATGTGTGAGGGCAGCACTTGTCAACTGGTGACCTTCATTGTAGAGAAACCCGGCAAAAATCAAGCTGTTTCATTGGGGAGACTCACTATTCTAAAGAACTTTGCTCCAGGATCACTCAGTTTCTCAAGAAAGAGTCCTGTAATATTCTACCTTTGAGGCAAATGTAGTAAAGTGTAGGAAGAAGGATGGAGGCGTAAAAGCCAGACAGGCAGCACTCTTGAGGTTGAACAGAGAAAGGAGGCAGTGATCTCACAATTTAGCATGGAATCTTCAATTCCTCAGCCTTTCTGAAGTTCTATGCTGTAAAGCATAATGTGTTTCTCACACTGTAGCTTACAAAAATTACCTGGAGGGCTTGTGAAAACACATATTGCTGGGCCTCACCTCCAGAGTTCAAATTCACCTGAAGAAGTGATGCATGTCCTGAGATATTTTCCCAGCCTCCACCATTCAAACTCATTGTACAATTGAAGTGATTTGATGGGTATGACACAAGACGTTTAAAAAACAAAACAAAACAAAACAAACCTCTGTCTACCAAAGGTAGCAAAAAAATGTCCAGAGTTCAAGAGTCATTCCCCTTGATTAAGAAATTCCCCTTTTAAATTATGAATATTCATGAAATGCAACTAATTAAAGAATGACATCTATGTCCCCTTAAGTTTGGACTGGCTGATGGCTGTTTGGACCAATTGATTAGGTAGAAGTAGAATTGGTTAATATCCGACTCTGGGTCAAAAAAAAGAAAAAGCCATGCAGCTTCTGTTTAGTTCTCCTGAAATGGTCACTCTCAGAATGTTCCCTCTTGGAATTCAGCTTCCCTGCTCTTCAAGCCTGAGCCACATGCAGAGACAATGTGTAGGGGCCTCAGTTTATAGGCCCTGCTGAGCCCAGCTTCCAAGACATCCCCGCCCAGGTTCCAGCTGGATGAGTGAAGAAATCTCCAGGTGACTGCAGTCTCACCCTTCAAGCTGAAACCCCAGACATTGGGGAGCGAAGACAAGCTATCCTCACCATGCCTTTTCCAAACTCCTGACCTTCCCTGTGCAGGCAGACTCCTTGCCTCATGCCTGCTCAGAGCAGCATAAACAAGAGATGCAAGTTCACATGGATAAATGTGGTGATGTGCCTCATGCCTTCCATCTTAAGGACTGAGTTCCTTGAGGTCACAGACAAATGGCTTTGTTCTTTTCTATATACCCAAGGCCTAAAATAGTGCTTGGCATATAGCCTGGCAGTACCCGGCATATAGTAGGAGCTCAATTATTTCACACATTTATAAATGGACCACTCTAAGTAAAACCTCTCCATTATTGTCTTTATAATTCCAAATTTTTCTCTTCCTTAAGCTCAAAAGAACAAATATTGTCTGATGCAAGGCTCAGTGGTCACACTTGTGAGTTCTGAGGTTGGCCTACCTGAATGTGAAGTCCAAGCTCTGCTTCTTTGTGGCTGTGTGATTTTGGGTGAGCTACTTGCCTTTCTGTGCCTCAGTCGCCTCATCTGTAAAATGGAGATAATAATTGTACCTACATTTTAGACTCATTGGAAGCATTAGATATGTGTACTTGTAATATGCTTAGTACACCATTTATCATTTAGTAAGCATTCATGGCAGCTAGCTATTTTACTATTGCTGTTGTTGTTACTATTTTTTATTATTATTATTATTATTATTATTATTATTATTATTATTATAAAGCAATTCTTCTAGGAACCAAACTGCAAATTCTCCCTTCTCATAAAACAACCCCAAAAGGATGCTCCTGTCTCTGAGCCAGCTGTTGCCAGTGCCCATGGCAATTCTCTTCACTTGGCTGTTTTTATTTGTTGGCCTTAGTTACAAGGGACTTATTGAGTTTGCTATTCACCAAGCATCTGCGTATGTCATGCAGTGGCATTGGGGACTTATAAAATCTGTTGCTTTTACCACAATGACTCTTGGGTGCACAAGAATCACCAGGGAAGCTTGCTTAAAATGAAGTCTAAGGCTTGGCTTTAGCCAATCTGGAGTAGGGCCCAGAAACCTGCTTTTTAATAAGCCTCCCCAGGTAGCTCCAATGCAGACATCCATGGAAGCTCTGTTTCACCATATGGTCTTAAAATAAACACCACCCGAACCTTGAAGGCAACACTGATTACTCAAATAAATGGATTGAGTTTTTTAATCCAAATTCTTTAACACAGAATATCTAAAAAGTAAAAAACCTACAGGATAAACATATATTTAAACAATGTTTGCTTTTATTTCAAATAATATATTTGCTACATTTTTCTTCAAACTCCAGACATCATCTAAGGTGAAATACTGCTAAACTTAAAGCAATGGGTCCAATAGTTAATCTGAAAAGAAATTTTATATAATATATTAAATATATGACAGTAACTATATTCCAGAATTCCTAAAATGCCTGGAAACATGGAGAAAAGAGTTTATTTATAAATAAATATGTAAATATACTCCAGAGTGTCCAGAAAGTCTAGAAACATTTGAAAATGTAGCTAATATACTGCCTGATAATAAATTTATCCTGTGTTTCTTGATTGTTCAGACACCTTGTAAACTGTCATTACATCATTATAGTTACATGATTCAGATATATCAGGGCCCACATAAAGTCCCCCTCTCTCTCTTCCTTCCTTTTCCCCTCCCTCCTTCCCTTCTTCCTTCCTTCCATCTCTTGCTCTCTACCTCTTTTCTTTCCTTTCTTCTCCCCTTCCACCATTTCTTTCTCCTTCCACAATGATTTCCTGATCTCCTAAAATACGCACAGTACTCTTCTATACATGGGTGTAATAGATATATAGAGGGGAGGTGTTATCCAAAAAATAAAAGGCAGAATCCCTGCTCTTGAGGAGCATTCTCCTTGGGGTGTAAAATATAAATGTGTGACACATTTAAATATTAGTAATAAGTCAGCATTACAATTAGGTGAGTGATTCAGAGAGTATGTGTTATAAAATTTAGGGGTAGAGGTATTAAGCTGTCCAGGAGGATCCAGATCATTTCAAGGCATTTCATTATGCTATGTGAAGATTTTCTTCACTCTCTCTTCATCTAGGATATAATCACACAAAAGCACAACAGGTTGCAAATGAATCTTATGACAAAATGAGAGGTTTTTTTAACTTTTCAAATTTAGTATGAAAGGTGACTTTGACTCAAGAGGGTTATGCTTGATTCTCCACACTGTGGGACCTGGCCCCAACTCAAGGAAGAGAACCATGGCATGGCACCCAATTTTTATTCCAAGACTCTGACACAGATTGGCTATTGAAATAGGCAGGTAAGTGAACTTTTCCATCTCATTTCTCCTAATTCTTTTCATGCAGATTACTTCTTTGGGGAGGTGAAGAGGTAAAGGAGATATCATTTTCAATCTCCAGAAAGCAGGAGAGAGGAGAAATTTCCTTGGTCAAAATTATAATTTATCATCCAGTTATCCTGATCAAGGGAGTATGCTGGGACAAAGCCTTGGACTTTTAAAGAGATCATGCAGGGCCCCACTCTTCCTGACCCTAATTTTCCTAGAACAGGGTTTCTCAACTTAGGCATGATTGCCATCTGGGCTGGATAATTTTTTATTGTGGGGACTGTATTGTAGGATGTTTAGCAGCACTCCTTGCCTCTACCATCTAAATACCAGTAGCACTCACCCTCAATTGTGACAATAAAAAAAAATGTCTCCAGACATTGCCAAATGTCTTCTGGGAGTCAAAATTCACCCTGGGAAACAAAATTACCTCCTGGCTGTACACTAGAACCACCAGGGAAGCTTTAGAAGGTACTGATGCCTGGGCCTTGCCTCAGTGCCTGATTTGATTGGTCTGGGTGTGGCCTGCAGTTCAGGATTTTTAAACACTTCCCAAGGAATTTCAATGTGTATTGAGGTTGATTAGGTGTTCAATGCTGTGTTGACCTGGTAATTATCCTCAGCCTGCACCCACCTGATTTAATTGACTCTGTTGGTGGCCAGCCTGTGCTCCCAGCACCTGACTTCAGACAGAACTCCTTTGGTCTTGTAAGTTAGAACATCATCTTTTTCACAACTGTTTGTCATTCATTTATCATATATTATCAAGGAAGTTCAGACATTGACTTCAGGCCAATGGGGGACATTTTTGGACACAAGGGGTCTTTGTGACAATCCCTCAAAATACCTCAAGAAGAAGGCATTTTTTGCTGCCCATTTTGTGTGATTGAAGGCCATTTGTGCATACCTTGGTTTGTGTGCAAGAGGAAGCACTGAGGAGTAAAGCAAAGGGGTAAAGACCACACCTTCTCCACTTTTCCTCTTGGAATTTTATAGCCCTAGTATAGCAATAGGCAAAAATAATGAGCATCCATGCTTTCAATTTTTCAACCAAATGTCTCCCAAATGAATTAGACCAACCACAACCTACTGTCCCATACCCTCTAATCCAGCCAGTCTGCTCCTAGCTCTACATACAACAGAAATGTTTAATTACCAAAAGATAAGTAGTAGAATGTTCATACAAGCACTCTCCAGAGTAGTTAAAAGTAAGAAATACCCAAATGCTTATCAACAGTGGGGTAGATAAATAAATTGCAATGTCTTCACACAAAGGAATACTATACAGCATGAGAATAAATGATTTATAACTTCACACAACACATTGATAAATTTCACAGATATAATTTTGAGTGAAACAAAGGTATATATTAGTGATTGAATTTATGTAAGTTCCCCCAAACAGGCAAAACTTATTGATACTATTATGTGTTAGGGTAGAAGTCACCCTCAGTGATGGGGATAGTGAGTAGGGAGCATCAGGGAATTCCTGGGATGCTGCAGGTCATGCTTTGATTCATGATATGAGTATTGCTTATTTGAGTGTGTTCAGTTTGAGAAAAATGTATAGAGTGGTAAATTTATAATTTATGTACTGTTTTCTGTTTGTCTATTATACTTCAATAAAATATTTAAAACTTAAAAATTACCTTCTCTTTCTCAGCTGCTGCCCTTCACTCCCAAGTTCAGAGATTGGGGGCTTTGACATGATGCTGCTGAGATAGAAGGTGGGCAAGCCCCAGAAAGCCCCTCTTGTCTTTGTCATTGTCCTCCTCCAACCACTGTCACCCTCTACTCAAGTAGTCTTGCTGAGGTTAGAAGCAGACAGCACAGAAGTGAGGAGACTCATTGTCCCATGACCTATCTATTGGGACCAAGACAATTCTACTATTGACCTCTTGAGGCCATAGAGTCTAGCTCCAAATTGGGCAGAGAGCTGTGGGATTTTTTTTCTTTTAATCTAGATTGTTTATGCCTAAATCAACAATCTTGCAGCAATGACAGAGTCAGGCTGTGGATCAAAGGCGGGATCCATTGGTGTGGCTTTTTGCATTCATCACCCCAGCACATCATTCTCTGGGTTGCACATCATCTCTGTTAAGGGCCTCTGCCCATCCCAGCAGCTAATGTTTTTCTCACAGATGATAACACTGTATTTATCCCAACACCTGCCTAATATTCTGGATCACATACACATGAATCGGGTGTTTATTTTACTAGTGGAGTACACCTGCAGCCTAAATAGTGCATGCTGAGCAGCTGCTGGTGACTCTGAATTGAGACCTGGGTAAAGAATTGTAAACCCGGGAGGTTTGTCCTCAGCAAATAGGATCCAAGACTTTCAAATTCAATAAATCTGAACACTATTGAGAGAAGAGAGGCATCATTATAGGCAGATAATGGTCTGAAATCCCAGCCAGTGATGATTGGGGAAGCAGATGTAAGCTGGGATGATTTTTATATGTTCCGATAGCCCCTGCCGGGTGGGATAGGAAATAAGCAATAGGTCTGATTGGAAACTACATTTGGGCCACTGAGTAATTGCAGAGGTAGAAGCAATCATATTTCTTGTGCTTGCCAGGAGGAAAAGGATGGGGTTAACCTGCTAAAGGCAATCATTTTGTCACATAGTTTTATGTACTCAGACATCCAAAAATTCATCCTATAATTCACCTAAGGTGCTGCCTGTTTGGAACAGTTACTGCCTCCCACCCCAATGTATTCAGTTATCAAGCCAGTCATTCTAATATTTGAAAAAAAAAAAAAAAAAAAGAATATGTATGAAGTGAAGTACTGGGAATATAATAATGGAAGGTATCACCCCTGCCCTCAAGAAGTTCGTCATCAAGTTGGCCTGGCTATTGGCTGCTACATAAGAAAATACCCCCAAACTTAGGGTTTCAATATAAGAACAACCAGGGTGACTATCTTAGTCTGTTCTGGCCACCTTAACAAATACCATAGACTGGGGCTTAAACAACAGAAATTTATTTCTCACATTTCTGGAGGCTTGAATCCAAGATCAAAGTGCTGGCAGATTTGGTTCTTGGTGAAGGCCCTCTTCCTGGCTTGCACTGTGTCTTCACATGGCTTTTCCTTTGTATGTACCTAGAAAGAGAGATTTCTCCTTCTTCCTCTTCTTATTAGGGGACTAATCCCATCATAAGGATCCCAACCTCACGACCTCATTTAAACCTAATTACTTCCCAAAGATCCCATCCTGGTTTGCCCAGGACTGAGTGGATTCCTGGGATGCAGAACTTTCACTTCTAAAACCAGAAAAGACCCAGGAAGACCAGGACAAATTAGTCATCTTAAACATTAATTTGCTCAAAAACATGTAACATGAGTAGGGCTCAGAGGAAAGAACGCATATCTGCTCTCCCCATTAGCTGGGTCCCCTGGAAGGCTGGAGACTGGAACCACCCAAGGCTTATTCACACACACCTCTGGAGGGTGGGATAGTTGTTGCTCCTCGGTCATTTCTCTATCTCTATGCTGTCTCTCCATGTGGCTTCTCTAGCATGGTGACCTCCAGGTAGCTGAACTTCTTATATGGTAGCTCAAAGATCCCAGGGCTCATTTCTCAAGAAAGCTAGGCAGAAACTGTGCTCCTTTTTATCACACAGCCTCAGAAAACCATGCATCAGCATTTCTCCTGCATTCTCTTTATCAAGGCAGTCACTATGGCCTTCTCAGGTTCAAGGGGAGTAGAAACAGACTTCAACACTTGATGGTGGAGTAGGAAGAACATATAGACATACAATATATTGCTGTAGCTATTAATTTTAATTGTGCTAAAATACACATAATATAAAATTTATTATCTTAATAATTTTTAACTGTATAGTTCAGTGGCATTGAGTACATTCACATTGTTGTGCAACCAATCTCCAGAAGTCTCTTCATCTTGCAAAAGTGAAATTCTGTACCAGGTAAACATTAACTCCCTGGTCCTCCTCCCCTCAGACTCTGGCAATCACCATTCTACTTTGTGTTTCTATTAGTTTGACTGCTCTATGTACCTCATATATAAGTGGAATCATAGAGTATCTGTCTTTTTCTGTCTGGCTTATTTCACTTAGCATAATGTCCTCAATGTTCATCCATGTTGTAGCATGTGTCATAAGTTCCTTCCTTTATAAGACTGAATAATATTCCATTGTATGGATTGTTGCAGACATTTCTGACACAATCTACCATGCTAGAGGAGGACAAAGACCAATCAATCCAGTTACAGCACAATGGGATGAATACTGTGATCAGAATATCACAGAATGATGTGAGGGCACAGAGGAGAGAGAAAGGTTTCCTGGAGAAGGTGGTCAGATTTGGGTAGGCAGACACTGTGATCTTTGCCTTCCAGGCAGAGTGAGTAGGAAACATGAGGGCCCTGGGGGTAACAGCAAGCAGAGTGTTTTGAAGAAGTGCTGAGGAAGGTAAGGTAGGGTTGCCTGGTTCAGATTGTACACTATGAGCCTAAGGGGATTCCACTCACAAAGATAACAATGGCACCTTTTAAAATGGTGTTGTGCATGACCAGCTCATCCATCTTCAGCAGTTCTGAAGGAGAGGGGTCAGATAGGGAAGAAAGCAGGGAGAAGTGCTCAGTGACTAGGTTATTGGAGCTCAGATCACGGAGAGTCCTACAAAATCTTGAGGTCTGAGGAATTTATCCTGGAGGCAATGGGAAAATTCCAAAGACTTTTAAATGGGGGAGGAAAGGGAACCAAATTCAGAAATTACTTTTATTAATGGAAATAAATGTGCCATCATATGCTGGGCAACAGATATCTTCCAGGTCTCTCTTTTTGTCTCCAATGTCTATATCTTATCCATCAATCATCACCTGGAAACCTCAGGAGGCCTGTTCGTGAGGCAAGATAATAACAGGTCCATTTCTCTCCTCAACCCAGTATTCAGAACCTTCCACCAGCCAGCTCTAAGCCTGCATGGCATTTACATTCTAGTCATGGGAGAAAGATAATATGCAAGCAAATGAATGATTGGGGTACTTACAGATGGAGATAAGTGCTATGGGGAAAATTAAACCAAGTGATATGAGTGTGTTAGGTCATCAGGTAAGGGCTCTCTGAGAAAGAGACTTTTAGAGTGTGACCTCCATGACAAGCAGACAGCAGCTATGTGAGAGTTTTGCAGAGAGGGAGAGTTTTGCAAGGAGGGAGACCAGTAAATGTGAAGCTTCCAGGATGAAAATAAGGTTGGTATATTCAAATAACAGCAAGAAAGTCAGTGTAGCTGAAGTAGAAGGGACAAGTTGGGAAATAAGCAGGAGCTTTGTAGGCCAGGCATAGTGGATGAAATCAATAGGAAGCCACTGGAGAGTTTGAGGAAGGGGAGTGACATTACATGTGAGGCCTCTCAGACAACACTTAAAATCTCAGCCTCATCTGCTGACTGGGCCTTTTGTTAATTTTTCTGCCCTGGCTACAATGGTAACCAGCTCTGTATGAGCTCTGTGATCAACTTTGTGTCCACACAATCCAACATCACTTCATCTCATGCCTCCTCCAAGTACCTCTCACCTCCCCTCAGGATTTTCCCCATTGACAAGGGGGCACATACAAGCCTAAACATGTGCAACACATAAGTGCAGGGAGTTGATGTCTCATGAGGATTCATTGTCTTTTGACCCACAAAAGACAGGAGTTGGTAGATTTCATCCCCTTCCTCACCTTGAACAGACTGTCTTGAGAAGTAGACCCTATATGGCTTCTTGAAAGTCAGCCCATTAGCTTGAGCAATCAGTTTCACTTGATACTAAAGAGTGGCCAGCTCAGTAATATACCCTCCACTGGCTTGCCATTCTTCCCTGCCTCACTACCTTTGTCCCTTTCTCCAACTTCTTGGAATTGCACATTCTAATATAGTACCATGTGAGCTTTACCACAGACTATTTTCTGAGGGGATATGGAGTAAGACAGACATGTGCAGATTTGCCCTTTAAATAAAGATCACTCTGGCTTCTGTATGAGTGAGTGATTGTGCAGGGTCAAGTGTGGAAGTCCAAAGAGACACATTAAGAAGCACTTGCAGTTGTCCAAGCAAAAGATGATGGTTCTTGAGATGAGGGGATGTTAGTGGAGATGGAGAAGGGAGTACACTCTTGATATGTCTTGGTGGGAGAACTGACAAGAACAGCTAATGCACTGGATATGGCACAAGTGAAATCAACACTGACTCCCAGGTTTTCAGCCTGGGCAACTAGCCAATGATGGTGCCTTTTACTGAGATAAGGAACACTGGAAAGGGAGCAGGTTTGGAATACTTTATTTTTCACCAAATATTTTTGGAGCATTTACTATGTGCTAATGAGTGGGTCCAGAACATGTACAGTGGCAATAGGGATTATTTTGAGCTGAAGACATTTACGAATCAACAGCTGCAGGAAGATATTTTTTCTAAACTCCCCCTTAACTTCCTAAAAGCAAAGCCTCCCCAAATAATTCAACTGTCATAAACACCATCCTCAGGAGTTTCAAAACCAGGAAAGATTGACTCTTATCACTGAAGAGGAGAAATCAACACAAGGCAGCATCTGGATAAGAAATCACTTAAAGGGATATTATCATAAAACTATCCTATCTCTTATCTATTCTCCTAAGTGCTCATTTTTTTCTAAAAGTCATCTGTCCTCCAAGAAGCACCCCCTGCCCTTCCCCACTTCCTATTAAAATGGTATATAAAAATTATAACTACTTCCTTGAGTCACAGATCTTTGTGAACTATAAGCATAAATACTCAATTAAATATGTTTTTTTCTCTTGCTAATCTATCTTTAATTTGCAGAACCCCAATTACTGAACCTAAGAGGGTAGAGAGAAAGGTTTTCCTTCCTAGCACTAAGCAGTGCTTTGGATACAAAGCTGAGAGACCCAGTCTCTGCCACAAGGGGCTCAGCAATCACAATACTGTGGGGCTGTATACAAAGGGCCATGAAAAGGAATGTCACCTGTGGGGAAGAAAGAAGGAGTCAAGAAGACAATTCTGGAAAAATTTAGAAGGATGAAAGAGAGTTAGCCAGAAAAAGGAGTAGGAAAAAGGTGATTAACGTAGCAAATGCAAACAAGCAGGAATGTAAGAGGGCTTGGAGTTAAGAATGTTGGGGTAAAGGTAAGAAGAAGGGAAACACAAAAGAAGAATCTTCCAGGCAGAGAGGACAGCCAAGTGAAGAGCTTTGTAGGCATGCTCTTTTGTTTGCCTTGTAGCATAATTGCTAAGGGGAGCCACTGATGAGATTCCTAAAACCATACACATATTTGACTATTCCGTGTTTTTGCACATGGGGTTTCCTCAGCCTGGAAGGTTTTCCCTCATCTTCTCTTCTTGATAAAGTCCTACTCATCTTCCAAGATCTTAATTCCTGGCTATCCCCTCTCTGCTGGATCCTTCCCTGTCTGCTAATCCATAGCTCATTATACCTCATTGCTTCTGGGCCCTAGGATGTCATGATCTGGGCATGGCCTTGGCCTCCCCCTTCCCTGACAAGCTGTGAGCTACTTAAGGCTTGGACTCCCTTTTTCAGATTAGAGCCCAACATGAGGCCTAAAGAATGTAGAATCTGCTAGTAATTGACTGAATTAAATGCCTTTAAAATGTGAAAAAAAAGCTTGAAATCGTTCAGGAGAGACACCACCCACAACCCTGGGGGGAAAAAGTCTATACAGTCAGATAAGAGGCAGTGAAGAGTTAGCAAAGACTGTCCAAGATTGCTTCACATCAGCCTTGACCCAGGAACATGGGAGATAACTCTCTACCAAGTCCAAACACTTTTTAGTTTTATGCCATGGAGTCAGTGCTGACTTGTTGGGCTCAGGCCAGTGATGTAGGCAGTTACCTACATAGACCCACCAGACCAAGACCACCAACCTTTTTACACAGCACAAGAAATGGCATTCACTGAAAGGCTGACATGTTCTGCCAATGCAGACCCAGGCTGGCCCTGAACCAATGGCTAGAGGGAGAAGGTAAAAGTTTCCATGTCTCCTTTTCTGCTATTATTCCCTCTTGCACATATGGGATTTATTCTTTACAGGCTTAAATGTTACACTGAAAATAAACTCAAATGACCAAAATGTCTCATTGAACAATCCATAATGAAGATAAAAGCCACCTGCACTGGGGGAGGCACAGACAGCCAACTCTAAATTGCTCTAGTGTTTGAAACTTCCTGAATGGAATTCTCAAGTGCTTTCTGAACAATTTAAAGACCTCATCTGTCCAGGTTTGATTAGAGCTGTCCCCAAAATGGAGATATTACTTCAATCAAACAAAAATGGAGGAAAACAAAACTTTCTGGAAAGAGAAACAAAATGAAATAAAACAAAGTCACAACTGCACCCAGTGGATTTGAATAACATGCAGTTTCCTTACTCTTGTATGGAATCCAGTATATCCATATATGTGTATATACTATACTACACACACACATATATATTACTCACACACATATATTCAGACACATGCACACACATGTAATCTCCCATTTATTCCACTATAGAATCTTGGTCTAAGATTATGAACCCTTGCAAAAAAAAATAGCAATGTAATGGAGAGAATTTTATAGTCATCTCTACTTTTATGATCATCTTTATGATTGACCTCATAAAATAATGTGAGTTATATACATGCATGTATACATAGTCCAGATTCTCAACTTACGTAAATCTATGGGAATTCACAGAATTATATTGGTTGAGAATTTGGCTTCGGTTCTTCTTATTATAGAAATTCCCATCAACTAGCCTGAAATGAGGCTCCACACACATTGCCACAAAGCTTCACAGGCTGAGAATCTGGCTGACAGAACACAGAACAATGTCCATCCAAACATCGGCTGGGATTTTATCTGGCCTTACTTTACATAGTGCCTTGCATGACGGAATGAGCAAATGCCTTTGGCCTCTGGAGCTCTATGAATCAATGTGACCCAGTATGGGAAGCCCCAGGCTGCCTGTCCATCCTAGAGAGGCACAATTCCTTCCCACCTCAATGTCCCTGCCTGTGAGTTAGGTGAGACTATTACCTACGTCTTCTTTCTCCCTCTGAGCATTATTTGCTGTTTATGAAAATACAGTTTGCAAATAGGACTCCCAGAAAATAAGCTTTAAGAGCTGAAACCCAGCTTTGGTTGCCAGGGAAAATGCATTTATTTGCTAGGTTAGCAAAGTGCCAACACCACTAATTGAATTTGTGCCAAAACATGCATTTTAAAAAATGTTGTTCTGTTCCATTCATTATTTATAGAACATCACCTAAGGGCAGTGCATGCTACAAGCCAAAAATCTCATCCTGCATTTTATCAGAAACCCGTTGCAGGGAAGGGGAGAAGGGAGAGAGAGGAAAACAATAAAATGAGATTTCTGGAAAAGCTAACGGAACTTGTCTGGAGTGTTTTGTCTGGACTAGTAATGCCCACAGGGTGACTTGATAATAATCTCCAAATGCAAGGGGACTGGATAGCAGCTGCTTTCTCTTGCCACTCAGGACAGAAGAAGAAACAAACTTCCACTGTAGCATGAAAGATTTAGGCTAGTTAGAAGAAAAATTTTCTTTAACAGGGAGTGTTATTAAAAGAAATTGAGAGCATGGAAAGACTTTAAATGAGGGAAGTGTTCCATTTATTCCAGATAGTCTAAGGTAAGAAGTCAATTAAATGTTTCCTCAACTTTAAAACAATAGATGTCTGTAGAGTTCATTGCCACCTCAAGGAATGTCCTGGTCCAAATGGTCTGTCATCACTTTAGCAACATGGGTTTTGGTGTAAGAAACCTTACTTTGCATGACACACTTGGGAAAATTACTTGACCTCTCTATGCCTGCTTAAGCATTCATAAAATGGGAATACTTACTCATTTAACACCACAACTGCACCAGATATTGTTCTAGGGGATGGGGATATAGTGGTGAACATAATAGACAAAAAATCCTACCGAATCTCATGGGGGAAGCAGACTTAATGCAATAACAAAGAATAAATAAATAATAATAAAGAATAAATAAGTAAAATATATAACATATCAGATGGTGCTGTCATGCAGATAAATTAAGCAGGGAAGGGAATGAGGGCAGGGAAGTTTCCATTTTAAGTAGGGTGGTGAGGGTAGGTTGTACACTGAGATGACATCTTCTGAGGAAAGATTCAAAGGAAGGGAAGGAGTGAGCTGAGAAGATATATTGGGTTGAATAGTGGCCCCCAAAAGATTATGCTCATTTCCTAATCCCTGAACCTGTAAATGTGATTTGGAAAGGGGGTCTTTGCTGATGTGATTAAGTTAAAGATCTTAAGTTGAAATCATCTTGGATTATCCTGGTGGGTCCTAAATCCAATGGTAGTTATCTTTAGAGACAATGAGAAGATTGACAGAGAGGAGAAGGCCATGTAAATATGCAGGCAAAGATTATGCTACCACAAGTTATGCTATCACAAATCAAAAAATTCCTGGAGTGACCAGAAGCTAGAAGAGGCAGGGAACGATTCTCTCCTAGAGCCTTCAAAGTGAGCACGACGCTGGATTTCAGACTTCTGGCCTCCAGAAGTATTAGAGAATCCATTTCTTTTGTTTTAAGCCACCAAGCTTGTGGCGTTTTCATGGCAGCCCAAGGAGACTAATACAGAGAGTATCGATGGGAGGAGTGGTTAAGCAGAGAGAAATGCAAGTACAAAGGCTCTGAGGCAGGTCTTTTGCCTGTCTGCTTTGGAAAAAGCAAGGAAGCCTGTATGCTTTGAATGGAGGGAGTGATGCAGCTCTCTGCAGCTGAAGCAGACTCTGAAGAAGTTAACAGCTGAAGGCTCTCTGCTGACACTTCCAGTAGCTGGGCAGCAAGTCCTTTCTGAAAGAGGCAGTTGTAGGACACATCTTGTTCAACACATCTGAGTCTACTGAGAATGTCATCGCAAAACAATGATGGCTTTGAGCAGGTTGATAGGGGTGAAAATAATGGGTTTCTGAGTAAATTCTTGAGGGATAGAGATAACTGGATTTAGGGTAGATTGCATGTGGGTTATAAGATAAAAAGGGAGGTCAAGAATGGCTCTGAGCATGGATTTATGGTAGATTGGATGTGGATTATAAAATAAAGAGCATTTTGGCCTGAGAAAATACAAGAATGGAGTTGCCATCAGCTGAGATGGGAAAGGCTATAGATAGACCAGGTTTGCGAAAAAAGATTAGGAGTTTGGTTTAAGACAGGTTAAGCTTAAGCTGCTTATTAAACATCCAAGTGCAAGTATCAGATAGTTAGATATATGATTGAAGGGGAGACACCTGATCTGGAGATGTATATTTGAAAGAATTTTTAAATTTATTTTTAAATTTACAGCAAAATTCTTCCTTTTGTTGTACAGTTTTACAAGTTTTGAAAAATGCATATTCATGTAATCACCACCACAATCAAAATACAGAATTGTTCCATCATCTTTTTTTAAAAAAATCCCTCCCTGGCCAGGTAGCTCAGTTGGTTAGAAGGTCATCCTGGTATGTCAAGGTTGCCAATTTGATCTCTGGTCAGGGCACATATAATAACCAATGAATACATAAATGGGTGGAACAACAGACTGATGTCTCTCTCTCCCTCTCTCTCAATAAGTAAATAAATAAATAAATAGATAAATTTTAAATCCCTCATGCCACCCCTTTGTAATCAAACCCACCTTTCATCCCCAGCCCTTGGTGACCACTGATCTGTTCTATCACCCTAGAGTTTTGCCTTTTCCAGAATGTCATATAAAATCATATAGTATGTAGCATTGTGAATCTGGTTTCTTTGGGTCAGCTTAATGCATTTGAGATTGATCCCATGTTGTGTTTCTCAATAGTTTTTTACCTTTTATTACCTTTTATTGCTGAAACTAAACTATGGAAGTACCATAGTTTGTTCAGCCATTGATTCATTGAAGGGCATCTGGGTTGTGCCCTCTTATTATCAGTTATGATAAAGCTGGTATAAACATTCATTTAGTGCATGTGGACAAAAGTTTTCAGTTTCCTTGAGTATATAACAAGAAATAAGATTACTGGGTCATACAGTAAGTGTATGTCTAACTTTATAAAAAACTGCCAAACTGTTTTTAAAAATGGCTGTACCATTTTGTTTCCACCAGCAATATCAGATTTTAAATTATATTTTAATTTATTTTTTAAACATGCTAATAGGTGTGTAATAGCATCTCATTGTGTTTTTCATTTGCCTTTCCTTAATGACTAATGATGTTGAATGTTTTTTCATATGCTTATTTTCCAGCCAAATATCTTCTTTGGTGTGGTATCCATTAAAAGTTTGCCTATTTTTAATCAGATTATTTATTTTCATATTGTTGAGTATGGAAAATTCTTTATATAGTTTGCTTAAAAGTCCTTTGTCAGATATGTGATTTGAAAATATATTTCCCAAATCTGTAGCTTATCTTTTTATTCTCTTAAAAGTGTTTATGGCAGAGCAAAAGTTTTAAATTTTGAGGAAGCTTAGTTTATTATTTTTTTCTTTTATAGGTCATGATTTTTGTTTTGTATCCGAGAACTCAGGGCTTAATTCAAGGTCACAAATATATTCTCCTTTATCTTTAAAAAAAATCTTATGGATTTATGTTTTACATTTAGGTCTATGAACAATTTTGAGTTAATTTTTATGTAAGGCTTGAGATATAGTCAAAGTACACATTCTTTCTTTTTTGCATATTGGGTGGACAACTGTCTTAGCACCATACGTTGAAGCTCTGTTACTTTTTCTTTTCTTTTTTAAATTTATCTTTATTGTTGAAAGTATTACAGATATCCCCTTTTTCCCCCCATTGACCCCTTCTACCACGCACCCCTCCTCCCAGGCTTCCACCACACTACTGTCTGTGTCCATGGGTTATGCATATATGCATATAAATTTTTTAGTTAATCTCTTCCCATCCACCCCCACCCCCACCTTCCCTCTGAGGTTTATCAGTCTGATCCATGCTTCTATATCATTGAATCTATTATGTTCATCAGTTTATTATGTTCTTTCGATTCCACATATAAGTGAGATCATGTGATATTTGCCTTTCTCTCACTGGCTTATTTTGCTTAGCATAACATTTTCCAGGTCCATCCATACTGTTCAATCTCTGCTTTCTATTTTAATTCTTTTATCTCTTAGTTTTTAGAATGGATCATTTCTAATTGTCTATTTTCAAGTTCACTCACATTTTTATTTTTATTTTTTTAATCCTCACCCGAAGACATGTTTAGAGACATGAAGGGGAGGAAAGAGAGAGAGAAATATAGATTGGCTGCCCTCTGTATGTGCCCCAACCGGAGATTGAACCCACAACCGAGGTACGTGCCTTGACCAGGAATCAAACCAGCAACCTTTTGATGCACAGGACAACGCTCAACCAACCAAGCCACTCTAGCCATGCACTCTAACTTTTTTCTTTGTCATCTCTACTCTACAGTTGAGCTCATCCAGTGATTTTTTTAAATTTTAAAATATCAAATTTTTCAGTCCTTAAATTCAATATTTTTATAGTTTCTATTTTTCTCTTGAGAGTTTTAAACTTTCCATTCATTTAAAGAATGTTCACCCTTACTTCATGGAACATGGTTATGATAGCTGCTTTAAAGTCTTTGCTAATGCTAACATCCGGATCATTGAGGTGTTGGCATCTGTTTATTGTCCTTTCTCTTGAGAATTGGTCAGATTTTTCCTGGTTCTTTGTATGTTGAATCAATTTAGATTACATGCTGAATATATTCTATTATGTTATGAGACTGGGATCTATTAAAATCTTCTTAAGAATGGAATGTCAATAGATTTTTGTTGTTGTTTTATTAGAAAATCAACATAGGATAAGATCACAAGTTTTGTCCTACTTTTTGTCGGCAGTGGTTCAAATATCATTGTTTGTATTGTCCCAGTATATATAACACTCAGGAATGTGTTTGGGACTTGGGAGTGGTTTATATCATAGCTTAGTTCCCAGAGATTTTGCTCTGCTTCTTTTGCATCTGCGCTGTTTAAGCACAGGTTGGGAGTGGGCCCAGGACATTTGTCAGTTCATTCACAGAATTAGAGGGATTCCTTTTTCCAACTCCCTTCTCTCTGGGATTTTTTCCACATCCTCTGGCTCCTAAGGTCCCCTTTTCCCAATTTCTTTGGCCAGAAAAATATATTTTTCTCAGGCTTTTACCTCCCTACACAAACATACACACTACCACCACACTGTCGTACAGTTCTGCATCACTGGAACCACCTTCAGGATGAAGCAGCAAGAAAAAAAATTAATGTGGATTCCTCTTACATGCTTACACACAGGGATCCCTTTTCCTGGTTCCACTAGTCAGAGATACAAGGTTCAAATGTCTGCACTACCATTGACATTGTCACCACTGACATTGTCACCACATCAGTGCAGATCTACAACTGGGGCTAATCTCAGGACAAAGCCAGGAGAAAAATAAGAAAAAGGAGGATTCCCTTATACTCTCTGGCTCTCAGGTATCCCTTTCCCCAGTCTCCTGGCTAGAAACAGTAGGATTTCTATTGGAACTTTGGGTGCTTACCCCCATTTCAAAGTTCTGTGACTCAGCCTCCAGGCCACCCTCACATTTAGTCAGGAGACACAAGAGGAAAAAAAGAAACAGGAATCTCACTGATACTGTTGGTTCTTCAAATTTTGACTGCCTCTCCCCCCACCATCTTCTATTGTTTACCTTCAAGAGTCCTCAGGTAGTTGCTTTGTGTATTTTTTTGGATTTCCAGTTATAATCAGTGGAAAAGATAGACAAACCAAGCTTTCATTCTACCTTGACTAGCCCTGGCAGTTCTGGGAATTTTATGGTGTGTACTACAAGTGTGATATTTATATTTCAACCATTTAGATTGAATAGTTATGATACTGAAATAATTATTCAGGTTAAATGAAATCACCGAAGAAGTGGGTTTAGATTTAAAAAAAAAAAAAGAAGAGTTCCATGAACTGAGGCCTGAGACACTCCAAAATTAGAGGTTAGAGAAATGATGAAGCATGAAAAGACCAGAGATAGCATGAAAACTCAAAAAGCCAAGTGTCCCAGATGCCAAGAAGAGTGTTTTGAGGGAGTGATCTACTGCGTCTAACACTGCCAATGAGTTAATATGAAGACTGAGAATTTGCCTTTAAATAATTTTATGGCTGTGGAAGGAATTAAGTAAGATGCTAAGTAGAACAGGTCAGCAAGTGCCCATGATGTAGAAAGCATTATAAACTTTCTGAATGCCCTCATCCCTGTCCTTGCCCATTTTATTTCTTCACTTAGTATTGTCTCCTCTGTTTATACATATTAGAAACCAACTTGGATCCCACCTGTTCCATGAAATCTTCCCTGGATATAGTACTCTAAATCATAGGGACCTCCCACACCTCTGATGTCCCCTGACTGATGTGGCTTGTACTACAAAGCTACAGAAGGCAATGTGGTGTGGTGAACTTTATCTAGACTCCTGAGTGAGACCACCTGCACTTGAATTCCAGCTCTAGCACTTACTAGCGGGTGAATTTAAGGAAGCTACTTTAACTTTCTGAACTTCCATTTCCTCATCTTTAAAATCAAGATAAATGCAACTACCACATCTGCAATTTTGTGAGGAATAAGTGAGATCATATATATACAACTTTGGGGTTAAATAGACAGTGGTTCTTTCTCCTCTTTCCTCCTGAGCATCCTAGCATTGTTTCATGTGTGCTAGTCTTGTCTTACCAATAAACTTAAAAGCTTCTTAAGGGTAAGGGGTGTGTCTTAGTGTCCCTTTCTGTTCCCTAAGTTATCGAACATATTAATAGGTTCCACAAACTCTTGATTGGCATCAGAAGTATGTTCCAACCCAGAGTATGAATTATAACCCGTCATAAAGGAACACACAGGTGCGGTGTTTGATTTGCAGGTAGCAAGTAATGAGGCATGCTTACCCTGTCCAGGCCATGTCTGAAATGGAAGATATCCCTGTATAGGTATGCATCTTTCATCCAAGGAAAGCTTGAATCTTGTTTTAATGATGACAATTATGAACTACAAAATTTGAGATAGCAAAGAAAAAGAAGACATAAAGTAAGGAAGTAATAGAGAATTAACTATTTTCAGCAAAGCAAGCAGGTTTGAAAGGGATGGCAGAACTTGGTGGTTAAGGCATTATTGTAATCAAACCCAAGTATGCAACAAGGAGTTTATTGCCAAATGAGGAGGTGGGGAGAAAGCTCAAATCTGCCTTCCCAATCCAGGGTGCAGGTGGATTTTTAAGGGGTTAGGTGGAACAGGTATGCAAAAGTGCTGATGGGCAAGTTTTAATTGGAGTACCTTGGAGCTTGGCCATTTATATGGTAAGTGGCTTCAGCACCAAATCTTCCTGGACAATGGATCCTCCACTTCTGAAAGAGTGCCAGTGTTCAAGTTCTGGTCATGTCCTGATATTTTGTTTCCATGAGGGGGCCAAGACTTCTGTTCCAAGTGCAGGTGGAGGTCAAAGTTCTCTCCTCTGTGCATGCTTCCACTTGTGGTTTTGGTCTGTTGCCTCTGAAAAACAACTCAGTATCTTGTTAGAAAAAGCATAGGATCATTTTGAGCTGGTTCTGTGGTTACATTATAAGGTGGTGGAAAGAACACTGGATAGACAATCAGATAAACTGGTTCTGGTCTCAGTTTTGCCTCCCACCACTTGGATGGTT
Source organism: Miniopterus natalensis (assembly GCF_054644295.1). Lineage (NCBI taxonomy): Eukaryota > Metazoa > Chordata > Mammalia > Chiroptera > Miniopteridae > Miniopterus > Miniopterus natalensis. The sequence continues at coordinate 78,147,957 of NC_142103.1, read as the reverse complement.
TTGACTAAGTCAATAACCGCTCCCCCCACCACCATAACATACACACCTTGATCTCCTCTCTGCTAAAATTAGGAAATATGGAACTAGGTGGGTTATCTCTGAGCTCTCTTTCAACTTAAGGGCCCATTCATTCAACACACATTTGTCAAAGTCTCCTACGTGCTTAGTACTGGAAAAGACACTGGGAATACAGAAAAGAAAACTACGAGATTGCAGTAGTTATTGTTCTGGGGGTAGACCATGAATTCTGAAGGAGACCAAAATTTGCTACCCTCAAATATGCTTCTTTGTCATAAGAATTATTTTGAGCTGGTTATTTAAAAAGAAAAGAAAAGAAAAGAAAACAATAGACATGGGAGAAGCTCTGAAAACCAAGTAGAAGTTACCCTTTTGTAATGGACAGTTACATTTATGAGGGAAACTTTCACTTGTGTGTCTCCCTCTCTGTATCAGGAAGAGGAAGATGACTAAATCTCTAGAAACTCTTATCAATGGAGAAGGCACAGCCTTAAATCTGAATAACAACCTTATCCTTATTTACTGTGCTTTGCCTGATAATCTCCCATACCTGGCTCTGCCTTCTCTCCATCTTTTTTATTAAATTTATTAGGGTAACAGTGGTTAATAACATTATATGATTTTCAGGTATACAAGATTAACATTAGACATCTGTGTACTCTATTGCATGCTCCCACCCAAAGTCTAGTTTTCTTTCGTTACCATATATTTGACGCCCTTTACCCATTTCACCCTCCCCTCACCCTCTTTCCTTTCTGGTAACCATCATTCAGTTGCCTGTATCTATAAGTTTGTTACTGTTTGTTTTGTTAGTTTTGTTGTTACTTTTGCAGCATTATTTACAAATAACCAAGACATGGAAACAACTTAAGTGCCCATTGAGGGATGATTGGATAAAGAAGATGTGGTACATATATACAATGGAATACTACTCAGCCATAAGAAAAGATGAAATACTACTTTTGTGACAACATCAGTGGATCTTGAGAGTATTATTCTAAGTGAAATAAATCAGATGGAAAAGCACAAAACACCATATCATTTAACTTATATGTAGAATAAAAAATATCTTTTTTATCTTCAGCTAGAGATATTTAAGGCAGTGGCTCAGAACATTTCAGAGTGTTACTGTTTTCCTGGCTCTTTCCCATGTATACAGGAGATATACATATTATTAAACTTGCATTGTGTTTCTTCTGTTAATCTGTCTTTTATTAAAGGGGAGGGGGGGGCTTAGCCAAGAACCTAGAATAGTGGAGAGAAAATTATTTTTCCTCCTCTAAAAATCCTCTCAATTAATATAAGGAAACCAACAATCAGTCAAGATTGTTTCCTATTTAAACAATTGTTCCTATAATAGCCAACTTCCTGCATGACTAATACAAAACTGCAATGAATTTGATTCCTTCTTACCTATTCTTCCTCTCACTTAGAGAAAACCACACTCCATGTTGAATTACCCCTGAAAGACACCATCCTGTGTTTCTTGGGGTTACAAATGGTGACTTGCTAGTTTACTTATATCCTGATCCCATTTTCTGAAAGCTGCTCACAGTTATTTAATAAGAGGGAGATTCCTTCAGGGAAATATTGACCATTTTTAGAGAAAAAACTAATGGTATGCTTTGTTTCTGTCCTACATCTGCCTCACCTCTGGATTGGACGGAGCTTGGGTACATTGGCCATTACTGTGATTTATCATGAGCTAATTACCTGATCAACTGTTCCCTTAGTGAAATAAAGTGAGAAAAATCAAACTAACCTTCCATTCAATGGAAGATATACCAAATGGCAGTTTCCTTCATGCACAGGGACTCTGGGCAGCACAGATCATCACCTGGTGTGATCTGATACCTACAGTTTCCTAGACTGCACAGCATTGTTTTCCAAGGGCACATTCACCTCCAAGCACTTCTCTTTAGCTGTGTGTGTGTGAGAGTGTGTGTGTGTGTGTGTGTGTGTGTGTGTACATGCCCTCATGTGCACAGGCAGCCATAGTTGTTTGGGAGCCCAGGGCCACTGAAATAAATTAAAATCCATAACACCAGTTGCATGTTCATCCTTCTGCATTAATTTATTGTCGTTTTTTAAAAAATTATTATTATTCACGCAAAGAGATGCTACATTTATTTTCCTGGGTAAGGAAAGGCAGGACTAGACATTTAAGTCTCCTGAACAAAAGTACTAAAGAAGAGTGAAGCCACCCTGGGGAGTGGGGGTGATGGGTAGAGGATGGGGGCTTTGAAGTCAGCATTTCTATGATCTGCCTAGAGATTGATTCAGTCCATAGGAAAACAGCACGTCTTCAGTCCTAGATATACCACCTTGATTTTATGAGTCCATAAGGCCATTGTAAGAGAATTGGCCTTGCCTTTTCAATTTCAAAGTGACTACATTTCTAACTAGAAATCTATAGGGGCATAAAGCTTGTCTTTTATCTCAAGCCTCCCCCCATGGGTTGCTAAGCTCCTTCAAGCCTCACTTAGCAATCTTGTATGGCTGTATGAGGGGAGAAAACTTTAAATATATTGTTTTATTTAATTACTATTTTTCCTAAAGCTCCTCAGATTTTACTTTGTTGCAGTGGGAATTAAAAATATTCTGAGGCTTTCTTATATTTCTGAAAGGGAAACTTTTGAATATGCTGATAATGGCTAACCAGCCTGTGAATATGTTAGCTTTTCTTCTCATTTGCACATAATCTCAGCTGTGAATTTAGATTTCCCAAGGGGGAAGATCCAAGTGTTGGCATAGAGCATTCACACAGGTTGGCTTAAGATGAGCCTACACAACTCCTTGATACCTATAAGAGAACTCTTCTGAGTAGAGAGACATGAGAATGTGCTTACAGAGAAAGGCAAATTTTTTTTAAGTGACTGGGTTTATTTAACAGATTTTAATATTCCTCTGTGGGGACTAGTTTGTGACAAGTTGTGTCATTTGTAGGACTGGCTGGGGGTCCATACACCACAGCTGTTCATTTTCTCAGGTGCTACATATTCCCCATGAGATAGGCTTCATCCACTATTAGCCTCATCCCTAATGACCTATATTAATTTATAACTGAGGAGAATTGCAAAAATACATTATGTTTCACAGAAGCAAGGCGAGCTCTTGCAACCCTTTTAAACTCATAATAAATTATGCTGCAAAGAATGAAAGTATTTATCTTGCATCCTTTTTATAATAATTGCTGCTATTTTTCTTATGCTACCTTAAGATATGTCTTTGGGGGGTTAATTTCTGTTGGAATAAAAGCATAATTTTTAAAAATAGCTTTATTTTATTTCTGTGAATAAGAATAGGTGCTGTGGTTTGACTAGTGGTGAGAAACTCTGGTCTGGCAGTCCCATTCCAGTTCTACCACATACTAGCCAGGTGACTTGGGCGCACTTTCTGAAATAGAAGAAATTGGACTAGCCAGTCTCGAAGGCCCTTTCGCTGGTTTTCAACCACCCTCAGGTTGATAACTAAGCAATCAAGCCAATTGCTGCCAGATTTGTTCATGTCAACCATGAAATTGACTCAACTGGTTAAAATGTATGCTAGTTTTTAACAACTGAACTGAGTAGGTCACTCAGTATCCTGATTGATCATTCCACAGCTGGTTGTTTTGACAACCAGAAACATTGCTGCATAAGATAAGGACTTAGTGGAGAGAAATAGACACAACCAGAAGCCTCTGTTATGGGAGTTTTAAAGAGGCTAAGTTGGCCCTGTGGATTTGTTCTGTTCAACCCTTGGCCAACACTGGCCCCATTAGTCTTTCTGTCTGATACAAGGTTTTATATTTACTCATTTTACAACAGCTTTGTATTTAATCTACAAAGCAACCCTGGTTGACTTGAAAAGCCCCTTGGTGTAGCTAATTATTTCTCTTTGTTTATAAAAATATCCATATGCCTAGTAAATTCTTTTCTATGTACATCCTTATTTTCATTAATTTTATGCAACATAGCTTAAGCAATAACTCAACCTGCCTGGTCAAAAAAAGGCTTAGAATGCCCCTTTAAGGTTTTGCAATCACAAGAGATTTCCCCTCTTTAGTTCCTCTTAAAATGGCATACTTTTTTCCAGGTCAAAGACCAATAACACAACAATCATTCCAGCCAAGCTCTCCTTCAACAGACCACAGTCTACCAAGCAGGACGCTGGTCGTCACCGCTTACAGTAAATTACTAGATGGTGGAACCATCCTTGCCAGTCAGAAATATTTCCTCACCACACTGGTTCTCTTTGATTGGTCTTGGGTTTATGCAGTTCCTGGCACAGGGAGGGCCTTTTCCTCCTCTGCCAGGTTTCTTTCAGACTTGCTACAGCCTAGTTTCAACTCTGGCTCAGAAGCCAACCCACAAAACTACCTTTCCAATTGCTCCTTTTGGCCCTGAGAATGTCATCCAGTTTTCAGTGAAGGTCTCAGTCAAAGGCCTTGTTGTTCTGGGAGCTGACACTCCAGTGGGATGGGTCATTGCCAACCATATCTCCCTCACCCACTCCAGCCCTGGGTATTGTTGGGAGACTTTGAGTTCCCACAGCCCCATAAGCAGGCACTGAGGGTCTGGTATGCCATTGGACAAGGTTGCAGGGCATAATTATGGGGTCTGAAACTCTTGACTTATAACGACACTGGTCAAGCTGACTTTGAAAATTAAAAAAAGAAAAACTTTTCAAGAACATAATAATAACATGCATTAGGTCTCAAACTAACAGTAACTAATTTGAGATTTTAGGCCAGTTAGGAGGAAACCTCCTATGCATCTTTCCAGACTCTATCTCTACACCTTGTCCATACACAGTGTTCCCCTTCTCAGGAAGTAATTTCTGTTAAAAAGCTTTTATTGCCTCATTTATGGGGATTTCATTCTCAGATTTACAGTACTTCTCAAGCTCCATACACATAAGCCATGGGATCTTGATTTCTAGAGAGGGAGTTGCTGCTGATGTTTTCTGAAGAAGACATCAGATTTGACTAATTCCCCCATTTTTTTAGGGAAAGACTTTGTCCCTCAAATTGAGAAATGGATAATGCTCAAAATGTCATGTGGTCAGTGGTGGCTGAACCTCACATGAACTGAGTCACCTGATCACACCTCTCTCCCTTCTTGTTCCTTTAATTACCACTCCATTTGTTTGATAATGGGATGAAAGACATGAAGCCAAAATATTTATTAAACACACTCTGCATGCAGAATACAGTTCAAGGCAAAAAGAAGGAGAAAGGAATCAAAGCTGATAGGTCAGGCCTTTACAGTCTCGTAACTGGGCTCTCACTATAGCCTGATAACTGGTCACCACACTGCCAACTTCCCCTTCAATCTCTAACCCAGTGGTTCTCAAACTTTAGGGCATCACATTTACCTGGAGGTCTTATTAAAACACATTTCTGGGCCACACCCCCAGATTGTCTGATATAGTGAAGATTACAATATTATATTTTAATAATGCAAGAATTTGCATTATTAAAAAGTTTCTAGTGATGCTTACGTTCAAAGTTCAGGAACCACACTTTGAGAATCACTGCTCCAATCCATTCTTCTGTTTCTAGAGTGATTCTCTAGCATAGGAGTCTGATCAAGCGCTCACCACACAGTCGACATAGAATACCATCTCACTGCAACATGACATTTAAGGCCTCCACAACGTGGTTCCAGATGGTACGTACTGCCACAACCTCCATATCCATTGTTCTAGCTCTCATTCTGGGTTCCCTCAGAAGCAATCCCTGAGACAAGGATTTGAAGGGTAATTCCAGGAAGCAATAGTAAAGGAGGCAGTGAGACAGGGACAGAAATAAAACCAATAAAACTGAGTTAATGAGATTACTGCTGAGAGCAACTGGGGCTCAGTCTCACTGGGGACTTCTGGAAGATTGCAGAGAGCACATCTCCGAGTTATCCTGCCTGACAGTTGAGAGACCTGGGGTATTATCCACCAATTTCTGTCAGTCACTGGTCGAGGGCTACTTCTAGGCCTCTTAACTGCCCATCACTTCAGTGTGCCCATGTACAAGTCTAGCTCCTTCCCAAAGCCAGAGAAAGCCCCCAGGCAGAGCCCTAGGTACTTGAAGTAGGAAGCCATCAAGTCAGAGTACATGGGAATGGTGAGTGCTGAGGGTTCTTGGATGGAGAACCATCAGCTTCTACTCCACAAACCCAACACATCCTCTTAATGCCAGCTTTTTCACACATCTGCTCTGGATGTCTAGAAGACAAAGCTTTGGATTGGGCTGAGGTGATTCAGCAGCCTGGGTGATCCTTGGGTCAATGCACAGGAGTTTGTGTGACCAAATGAAGTTAAGGAGCCCAGGAGCAGATAGTGAGCTGAAACCGCAGCACCAAGAGGGTCTTGAGCACTAGAGAAAGATGCTGCAGGGTAGCTTGGGGTGCTGACAAAGCAGCTGAGGGAGTACCTGCAGGCAGTTTTTTGAAGTCATCTTTTGGGACAAATTTTGAGCTCTTTTGCTTTCTTTAGGCCAGTGGTGATTATGAAATATAATAGAATGTAAGAGAAAATATTGGAATTAGATCATCTTATTGTCCAAATGGGAAGTGTTAAAGATGGCAGGCTGGAAAAGAAGGGGTGTGGTCACTGCAACTGTACCCTGGCACTCAGGTGAAGTGTTGCCCCTCTCAAGTGCTGTTAGAAACCCCCTCCTTCTCAGTCAGTCTTTCCCCAGGCACTGAGCCTCAGAAATTATTTTCTTGGGAACCCAACAAGTTGAGAGTATTCTCTCCCTTGATTGGGAGACTTCTTGTTCTGCTATTGGGGTTATGAGAGTGCAGATTTATGGATAGCTTAAAGTGATTCAGAGCAACAAATGTGTGCAGCATTGGTGTGTGTGGGTGGGCAAGAAAGACAAGAAAAATAAACAATAAACAATTTCCATTTAATGTTATATAGTAACTTAATATTCACATGTAAAAATTAAAATGTCTTCTCTAAAAAAAATAGAAAATTTTTCTTAAGAACATCTTCTGACCAAAACTATCTTATGCTCATAAAATGCTAGTTAGTGGCTGGTTCATATCATTTTTTTTATCCCCTTTTCCTTTTTAATCACAGTTGAAGTGATATATGCATGAACTTTGCAAGGCATAAGAAAAAATAGTTTACTTGACATGATTTGAGGAGAAAAAAAACTGAAATATATTAAACATCACTCAACCACATTATTTAGAAAGAAGAAAATCAGAGACACTAATTGTCCATGATGGCTATTTATATAATGCACAACTGAAATGAAGGGATGCTGGCTGCTCTTGAAATAGGCAATTTAAATTTGATCCAGAAGGCAACCATTGGAGCCAGTAAAGACATATAATCTGGGAGGTGACATGTTTTCTCTGTTAAAGTTCAGCTATTGACAGGGTAAGAAAACAAGAACAGGCCTGAAATCTAGTTTAGAATCCTCAAGTGGGACTGCAGAGTGGGAAAACATTGTCCCGTTTCCTATCTCATTTTTTTGCTTGATGTCCTTCCCTTAGATGCCCACTGTCCTGAGGATTACCCCTAAGTGTCCCAAACTCAACTGGGCAATGACTCCTGATCCAGAACAATCTTTCCTCCATATCAACCAAAACATACCTGTGCTGTGTCTTAATCTTCAAAAGTTTGCTATGCGATTAATTGTCATTTATAATCTAATAAACAAATTCCTATAAAGAGTCAATAACTAATGGTGGTACAAGAAGAATCCATCAATGTCCCGTTTCAGTCTTGGTATTACATTACAAGATCCTTTTTTTTTTAAAGGATCCTGCTAGTGTGAACACTAAAATTGAAGTGAATAAGTACACTTGAATAAAAATACCTTGATGTTCTAAAGATTCTAGTACTTCTCAAATAATTTGTGATAGGAATGAATAGGTTCAGTTGCAAAATCATTTTGTTCATGAAATTAGAGGACCCCTCTTAGACAGAGATGGGAGAAAAGGCTACAGTCACAGTCTTCCAAATGTATAGGCTTACTTGAATTTCTCAAAAATAAAAAGTCTAGGGGAATTGCCTTAGAATTTTCAGTTCTAATAAATTAAAAATTTATTTTTATATTTTTCTTGTAGAATGTGAGTTTTAATTTCCATTTCTCAAGTCATTCCTTTAGGCAGTGTACCTGGAATGGCACTTGTCTCTTTAAGCCTTCAGGTATCTTTGTTTTGGCTCACTGCCAGGCAATATGAATTCTCATCAGAGTGAAAATTGGACAGCACAGCCACACAAAAAAACACTAACCAGTTTGTCCCAATGGTATGGAAGGCTCACCTCAAATTCTCCAAAAAGGGCCTATATCCACTCCCAAGTGACCTTCACACCAAACAACCATTTCTTCACTCCCGAAGAAGATGTTGCAGCTAACATTTTCAAGTAATCCTATTTTCAAGTAGGATTACTTTGGGAACAAGAACTTAGTTTACCTGGAATATACCAGGTAGCATACTAAGGTGCTTTCATAGCTCTTTATTTCCTTTAGTTGTTGCAAACACTTGTAAGATGGGTATTGCAATTCCTCACTTCTCAAAAAGAAACCCCCCAAAATTACTTGCCAACCTAAATTAATAAGTGGTAGAACTAAAACTGGTTCCAAGACACGTGCTATTTCCTCTAAATTAGTGGTTCTCAAGGTGTGATTCTCCAAACCAGCAGTATTAGCATCACCGAGAACTTGGTACAAATGCACATTATCGGGTCCTGCTCCAGATCTACTGAATGAGAAGCAGACAATTTCAGAAGCTCAGCACTTTTTGTCTTAACAAGCCCTCTAGCTGATACTGATATTCCTTAAAGTTTCAGAAACCCTGTCTTAGACCACAAATCCACCATTATCATATCCAGGAATGAGCTGGCCACAGCTTGGCCCCCAGCAGGGGCATTTAATCATTACAAGCTCACTCCTCTGTAACCACCATGTTCTTAGTTGATCCCTTTCTCTTCTTAGCCACCATTGTCTATATAATATTTTGCCAATTTATCACTTATGTCTTAAGACAACTCTTTCACTGGGGCCTGAAACTCTTAGACCTTTACAGTGATTTCATTTTTCATATTTGTTTTCCACTTAACAGTGCCTTACAACAGCGGCTTGCATAAAGCAACAGCTCCATAAATATTCGTTTCTGTGATGAATGGATATATCAGAAGCACTAACAATTGCTTTGCATACCACAAGAATATTGGAATATTCCTTAGTCTGTAGAGCACCTATTTAAATAAAATGCTGACAAATGAGACTGTGCCCTCCCCCAAGGCCAGTGCTTCTTAAATTCTAATGTGCACACAAACCACCTGAGGATTTTGTTAAAAAAAAGATTTCATTCAGGATTCTGAATTTCTACAAGCTCACAGGTGATATTCATGCTGCTGGTCCACAGACCACACTTTGAGTAGCATGGTTAGGGTATCCATGATCTTCAGGGTCTGACAATAGCGATGCAAGAAGAATAGTTGAGGTGGAGACTTACGTGGCTGGCTTCGGCTATTTGGAGGTGAGGAGTAATACACTCACCCTTAGCTGACCTGAGAGCAGTGAGGGGAAGCTATATTACATTAACAAAATTCCAATTTTGTCTCAGTAGAGAACTTTCAAACTATCAGAATCATCTATACAAGTAAATAGATTGCCTCAAAGTATCTGTGCACTCCTCTTTTCCCTAGCCCTGGAAGTGTTCCTGAAGATGAGGGACCATTGCACAGAAGTATCACAGGAGGGAACGATGAGTGGCACAAGTTGGACAAAATAGTCCCAAAGCTAATCAATCAAAATTTAAGTACAAGTCTTTCCTTTCCCAACTGAGAGCAGAGACCACATCTCATTTTTATTAATAATGTTATCAATGTTCTGAATATAGGTAAAACATATATTCTGAAGAAAATACGAATTTATAAAAATGCAAACGAAAAGTGAAAATCAGTTCAATTCTGTCACCCAGAGATAACTATTGTGAACATTGCAGGTTACTTCCTTCAAGCCCTTTTCTAAGCATATCTTTTTAGAGAGTTAAAAATGAGTGGAGGTGGAAGAGGGTATATGGGGGATAAATGGTGATGAAAAAAATAATAAAATAAAATAAAGAATTTTTTAAAAGACACAAAAATCAGAAAGAACATATGTACTACTATGTTCATAGTGCAATTTACAATAGCTAAGATCTGGAAACAGCCCAAGTGCCCATCAATAGAGGAGTGGATAAAAAAGCTGTGGGACATTTACACCATGGAGTACTATGCAACTGTAAAAAAAAAAAAAAAAGGAAAAAAAAAAGAAGCGTCTCTTATCCTTTGGGACAGCATGGATGGAACTGGAGAGTATTATGCTAAGTGAAATAAGCCAGTCAGAGAAAGGCAAGACAAGTATCCCATGATCTCACTCATATGTGGAATATAATGAAGAAAATAAACTGATAAATAAAATAGATCCAGAGACATAGAAGCATGGAACAGACTGAGGAATCTCAGAGGGAAGGAGGGGGTAAAGGAGCGGGTGGGAAGAGATTAATCAAAGAACTTATATGCATAAATGCATAACCCATGGACACAGACAATAGTATGGGGAAGGCCTGGGGGTGGGGTGGCTGCAGTGTAGAAAGGGTCAATGGGTGGGGGGGAATAGGGGACATCTGTAATACTTTCAATAATAAAGATAAATTTAAAAAAAACAACATCTGTGACAACTGTCCTGACGACAATACAAACTTATGGATGGACTCCCACAAGTTTTTACAGCTTTCTACCTCAAAATAATAATAATAATAATGAAATAAAAAGACATAAAAAATTCTTTAAAAATTTTTTTCAATTACATTTGACATTCAATATTATTTTGTATTAGTTTCAGGTGTACAGCATAGTGGTTAAACACATATAATTTACAAAGTGATCCTCCCAAAAATTCTAGTACCCACCTGGCACCATACATATTTATTACAGTATTATTGACTATATTCCCTATGCTGTACTTTATAAGCCTGTGACTGTTTTGTAACTACCAATTGTACTTCTTCTTTCACCTTTTCGATATAGAATTTCGAGCTCTGGTTTTTCCCTTAGTATTTATATCTTAAGTAATTCTTCATTCCATTAAAAATGCTCCATAATGCTTCTTAATGGCTGTATCATTTTGTTTCCTTGTATGTACTGACATGGATTACCCAACACCTAATTGTGGGTCAGTTGTGTTGTTTCCATGATTTCACTATTTTTCACAGTTACAAAGATTATCCTCATTTATTAAATTTGGTATGCATCTCTGGTTATTACCTTAAGATGCCTTACCAGAGTATAGATATTTTAAGGCTTTAAAAAGTTGTAACCCAATTGCTTTTCAGAAAGGTTGTACCAATGTGGAAAGTACTGATTCCCCATTTTTTTCGGCAATAGGAAAATTACCACTTTTAAAACTTTATGACATTGATTTAATATAGACCTTATTATAAAATTTCACTTACATTTCTTTAATTACATTCAAAGTTAAATACAATTTTAGGTTGGTCAGCCATTTTTATTTCTGTTTTCTAACTGTTCTTTACTAATTTTCCATTAGTTCTAGAATATTTATCAAATATGTCTGACATACTTTATACATATTGAAGATAAATCTGATAAGCCAGATTTTATTATATTTGTTTAAAGTATTTACTATCTAATTTAGTCTTTGATGGTCCAAAGTTTTAATTTCATTATCAAATCTATTAATCTCTTCTGTGAGCTTTACTTTCTTTTGTACTTGGAAGTTCTCTTCCATTCAGAGTACACTTGTCAGTAAATGTTCAATTTTCATAGTTTGAATCTTGACAGTAAACATTAATCCCCTTATAATTAATATTCTGGTGGGTTATATAGGTTTCTTTTCTGAAGAGCAATTTTTTTTCTTTATTTGTGTGTCTCTTTTATTTTTATTAATGCTATTACAGATGTCCCCATTTCCACCCCCCTTTGCCCTCCTCCACCCAGCCCCTACCTTCCTTTCCCTCTGCCTATCACCATACTGTTGTCTGTGTCCATGGGTTATGCATACACGTTCTTTGTTCTTTGGTTAATTCTTTCATCTTCTTTCATCCAGTCCCCCCCCACACACACACACACCCCTCCCCTCTGACAACTGTCAGACTGTTCCATGTATCCATGCTTCTGGTTCTATTTTGTTCATCACTTTATTTAGTTCATTAGATTCCACCTATAAGTGAGATCATATGGTACTTGTCTTTCTCTGATTGGCTTATTTCACTTAGCATAATAATCTCCAGGTCGATCCATGAAGTGTCACAAAAGGTACAATTTCCTTCTTTTTTACTGCCACACAGTTCTCCTTTGTGTAAATTTACCACAGCTTTTTTTAATCAGTCCTCTACTGATGAGTGCTTGGGCTCTTTCCAAATCTTGGCTATTGTAAACAATGCTGCTGTGAACATAGGGGTGCCTATATTCTTTCTGATTGTGTTTCAGGATTCTTAAGATATGTTCTCAGAAGTGGGATTGCTGGGTCGAAAAGCAGTTTCATTTTTAATTTTTTGTAGAAATTCCATACTATTCTCCACAGTGGCTGCACCAGTCTGCATACCCAAAAACAGGGCACTGGTTCCCTTTTCTCCACATCCTCACCAGCACTTCTTGTTTGTTTATTGATGGTAGTCATTGTGAAAGGTGTGAGGTGATACCTCAATGTGGTTTTAATTTGCATCTCTCTGATGATTAGTGATGGTGGGCATTTTTTCTTTTTCTTTTTTAAATTTATTTATTTATTTATTTATTTATTTAATTTATTTATTGTCCTTTGCTAGCTCTCCATTGATTACTGTAACTTTTGTTTGTTTGTTTAAAATATTACAGATGTTCCTTTTTCTCCTCAATCTTCCTCCCCAGTCCCTCGCCACACCATTATCCATGTCCTTGGGTTGTGCATATATGCATATAAATTCTTTGGTTAATCTCTCTCCCTCCACTCACTTGCCCTCCTCCATCCCTCTGACATTTGTCAGTCTGATTCATGCTTCCACGTCATTGAATCTATTTTGTTCATCACTTTATTAAGTTCTTTAGATTCCACATATAAGTGAGATCATGTGATGTTTGTCTTTCTCTGACTGGCTTATTTCGCTTAGCGTAATATTCTCCAGGTCCATCCATACTGTCCCAAAGGGTACGAGATCCTTCTTCTTTACAGCTACATAGTATTCCATGATGTATATGCCCCACAGCTTTTTTATCCACTCATCTACTGATGGGAACTTGGGTTGTTTCCAGATCTTAGCTATTGTAAATTGTGCTGTTATGAACATAAGATGCATATATTTTTTCTGATTAGTGTTTCAGAGTTCTTAGGATATATTCCTAAAAGTGGGATCACTGGGTCAAAAAGCAGCTCCATTTTTAATTTTTTGAGGAACCTCCATACTGTTTTCCATAGTGGTTGCACCAGTTAATTGGTCTTCCTAGTGTAGAGTTGTATGAGTTCTTTATATATTATGGAAGTTAACTCCTTTTCAGATGTGTCACTGGCAAATATGTTCAGTGGATTCCCTTTTCATTTTGTTGTGGTTTTTTTTTTTTTTTTTTTTTTCTGTCCAGAAGCTATTTTGGTTGATTTAGTCTCATTTGTTTATTTTTTCCTTTTTTTCCCTTGCCCCAGGAGACATATCAGCAAAAATATTGCTCTGAGAGATATCTGAGATTTTACTGCCTATGTTTTTGAAGAGCTATTTTTATAATCAATGTACTGAATAATGCATGTCTTCTCTCACTAAATTTTTATATTTAAACTTGTCTATTAAAGATACAAAAACACTTTGCTCTCTAAAAGTTTATCAGTATTTCTAGTGACAGCATTTGACAGCATATGCATCTTTTAAAAATCTTGATTTAAAACTTGTAAGGAGTTATCTCTTTATTAAATTTATTGATGTGACATTGGTTAATAGGATCATATAGGTTTCAGGTGTGGGTTTCTGTTACAAGATCTGTATATTGCACTGTGTTCCCATCACCCAAAGTCAAATCATCCTCTGTCACCATATATTAGGTCTCCTTCACTTAATTTCTTTTGTACTTAGAAGTTCTCCTCATAACCACCCCCAACCCCCTTCCTTTGGGAAACCACTACACTACTGTTTGTGTTCACAAGTTTCAGTTTTATATCCTACATATGAGTGAAGCTATTTGGTTCTTAGCTTTTTCTGACTGACCTATTTCACTTAGCATAATATTCTCAAGATCCATCCATGCTGTTATGAATGGCAGTATTTCCTCCTTTCTTATGGCTGAGTAGTATTCCATTGTGTACATGTACCACATCTTCTTTATCCAGTCTTCTATCTCAGGACACTTGGTTGTTTCCATATTTTGACCACTGTAAATAATGTTGCAATGAACACAACAGTGCCTATATCATCGTGAATACATATTTTTTAGTTTTTCAGGTATATACCCAGGAGAGGGCTTGCTGGGTCGTATGGTAGCTCTATTCTTAATTTTTTGAGGAGCCTCTATACTGTTTTCCATAGTGGTTGTACCAGTTTACATTCCCACCAGCAGTGAGTGAGGGTTCCTTTTTCTCTACAACCTCTCTAGCATTTGCTATTACTTGCAACAATTTATCTTAAAGTCTTAAATCAAGTTTATTTTATTTTCTCAACTTTTTATTTTGAAAATTTTCAAAATTACAGAAAAAATAAGAGTAATACAATAAATACCTATATACCCTCCACTTACATTCACCAATTGATAATATTTTGGCATACTTTCTTTAATGCTTTATCTGTTCTCCTTCCTCCTCCCTCTCTCCCTCTTGTTTCCAGTTTATGGATATAATTAATAAAGCTGCTATGATATTTGTGTGCAATCCCTGTATAGACATGTGTTTTCATTTCTCTTGGATAAATACCTAAGAGTAGAATGGCTATGAGCATGTATGTTTAACTTTTAAAAAACTACCAAACTATTTTCCAAAGTAGTTGTAACGGTTTACATGTTCCCCAGCAGTGTTCCAGTTGCTCCACATCCTCACCAACACCTGCTATGATGTAATTTTAATTTTTTACTTTGATACACTTATATATTGTAATGTGGTTGCCAATGTGATATTTATCACGTTACAAAATTATAGTACAATATTATTGTTTATATTCATTATACTGTGCATTAGATCTCTATGGTTTATTTACTACTCATAACAAGTTCGTACCCTTAAACACCATCATTCTTATCCCCATCCTCCTATCCCCATACCCTAGTAACCATCATTTTACTTTCTGTTTTATTCAGGTTTAACTTATTTAGATTCCATGGGTAACTGTTATCATACAATATTGATCTTTCACCATCTGACTTACTTTGTTTAGTATAGTACTTTCAAGGTCCTTCCATGTTGTCAAAAATGGAAGAATACCCTCCTTCCTCTTAGCTGAATAATATTCTGTTGTGTATATGCAACACATCTTTTTTTAATTTAGGTAACATTGGTTAATGACATTATATAAGCTTCAGGTGTACATTATAATTTGATCTCTGTATACATCGTATAGTGCACTCACCACCAAAAGTCTAGTTTCCATCTGTCACATATATTACCACCTTTATTCATTTCACCCTCTCTCCATCCCATTCCCCTCTTGTAACCACCAAACTGTTGTCTGTGTCTATGAGTTTGTTTTTGTTTGTTCAGTTCTTTTCTGTTTTATATTTCACATATGAGTGAAGTCATATAGTTTATGTCCTTTTCTGTCTGACTTACTTCACTTAGTATAATACCCTCAAGAGTCATCCAGGTTGTCATAAGTGGCAATATTTCAATATAATTCATATATATATATGTGCATATATATAAAATCACCTCTCTTTTACCCATTCATCCATTGATGGGCATTTAGATTGTTTCCATATCTTGGCTATTGTAAATAATACTGAGATAAACATAGGAGAGCATACATATACAATATCACATCAAAATCCTGTTTTCATTTCCTTTAGTTACATATCCAGAAGCAGAATTGCTTGATTATATGGTAGATCTATTTTAAATTTGAGGGAGAAGTTTCATACTGTTTTCTATATTGGTTGAACCCATTTATATTCCCATCAACAATGTATAAAAGTTCCCATTTCACCACCTCTTTGTCAGCACCTTTTAATCTCTTGTCTTCTTTTTTTAAATCTTTATTGTTGAGATTACTACAGATGTCCCCTTTTTACCCCATTGCCCCCTTCCACCCAGTTCCCATCCTGCCCCAGTCCTTTGTCTGTGTGGGTCTTGTTTTCTTGGTGATAGCTATTCTAACAGGTCTGATGCTATAGCTATAACATAATTTCAGATGTTCTTGTAGGTATGTATAAATATCTTGTTATGGTTTTAATTTTCATTTCCCTAAATTATTCATGTTGAATATCCATTCCTGTGCTTATTTGTCATCTGTATTTAAAACTTTCATTTTTATATAATAGTAGATTCAAAGCAGTTGTAAAAAACAATACAGAGGGAAGGCTGGAGTGGGTGGGTGGGGAGAGATTATCCAAAGAACTCACAGACAATAGTGTGGTGAAGGCCGGGGGGAGGGGGTGCAGGGTAGACAGGGTCACTGGGGAAGAAAAAGAGGACATCTATAATATTTTCAACAATAAAGATAAATTTTTAAAAAACAATACAAAGAAACCCCATGTATCCTTTACCCAGTTCCATCAATGGTAACATCTTTAAAAACTGTATTACTATATCACAACCAGGATATTGACATTGATAAACTCAAGATTCTGAACATTTTCATCATCATAAAGATTCCTCATGTTGCCTTTGTATAGCTACATCCATTTGTCCTTCTTCCACCCTCATTCACACTACCCCTTTAACCCCTAGCAACCATTGACCTTCACTTGTATAATTTTTTTTCATTTCAAGAATGTTATATAAATGGAATAATATGTAACCTTTTGGGGATCAGCTTTTTCACACAGCATAATTCTCTGTAGACTTACCCAAGTTGTTGCATTGTGTCGATAGTTCATTTCTTTTTATTGTTGAGTAGTATTTTACAGTACTGAGTTATTGCAGTGTAACCATCAAACTGTTGAAGGACAACTGGGTTGTTTCCAGTTTGTGACTATTATGAATGAAACTTCTATAAATATCCATATATAAGTTTTTGTATGAACATATGTTTTCATTTTTCTAGAATAAATGCCCAGCAGTGAAATTGCTGTCTTATGGTAGTTACGTGTTTTTAAGAAACTCCCAAGCTGTTTTACAGAGTGGCTACACCTTTTTATACTCCGAAAGCCAATGTATGAATGATCCAGCTTCTCCACATCGAGCCAGTATTTGTTGTTGTCACTACTTTTTTAAACACGTTGATAGATGTGTAGTGATTTTTTAAAATAACTCCCTTGCATTTCCCGAATGGTTAAATTATGTTGAATATAATTTTGTGTGCTTATTTTTCATGTGTATATTCTATTTGGTGAAATCTCTGTTCATGTCTTTTGTCCATTTTGAATAGATTGCTTGTTTGTTTACTGTTGAGTTTTGAGATTTTTTTTTTGTATATTCTAGACACTAGTCTCTTGTTGGATATATCGTTTGCAAAGGTTTTCTCTTGGTCTGTAGCTTGTATGAACAAGGTTTTTTGCAGAGAAAACGTTCAAATTTCATAAAGTCCAACTTACCTTTTTTTCTTTTATGGATCATGCTTTTGGTGTCAAGTCTTAGAACTCTTCACTTACCTGTTATCCTGAATATTTTCTCTGGTTTTGCTTCAAAAAATTTTATGGTTTTACATTTTACATTTACATCTATGATTCATATTTGTATCAAGTGTGAGGTTTAAGTCCAAGTTACTATTTTTGCTTTTGGATGTTCAATTACTTCATTACAGTTGTTGAAAGGCAATCTTTCTTCCATTGATTTGCTTCAGCACATTTCCCAAAGATAAGTTGGTCATATTTGTGTGGGTCTATTTCAACATTCTTTATTCTCTTCCATCATGTGATATTTGTCGTTGTCTTCCATTGATCTTTGTGTCTATCCTTCCATGAATGACAAATAGTCTTGATAATTGTAGCTATATAATAATTTTTTAATCAGATAGATTGACTTGCCTCATTTTGTTCATGTATTTCAAAATTGCTATAGCTACACTAGTTCCTGTCCTTTTCCATATAAGTTTTAGAATGATCTTATCTATATATCCAAAAATTCTTGCTAAAATTCTGATAGAATTTTATCTGTATATAAATTGGGGAAAACTCATACCTTTAGTATATTGAGTTTTCCAGTCCATGGTCAACTGATATATATTTACTGAGGTGAAATTCACATAATGTAACATTAGCTATTTTATCTTATTTTATTATTTTATTTTTTATTGTTAGAAATATTACAAATGTCCCCATTTTTCCCCATTGACCTCTTCCACCTCACACCCATTCTCCTCCCCAGGTATTCACCACACTATTGTCTGTGTTCATGAGTTATGCCAAGATGCATGTAAATTCTTTGGTTAATATCTCCCCGCCCACCCAACACAAACTTCCCTCTGACATTCATCAGTTTGATCCATGCTTCTTGGTCACTGAAGATATTTTGTTCATCAGTATATTATGTTCTTTAGGTTCCACATATATGAGAGATCATGTGATATTTGTCGTTGTCTGCCGGGCTTATTTTGTTTAGCAAAATATTATCCAGGTCCATCCATGCTGTCCGAAAAAGTACAAGATCCTTCTCCTTTAGGGCTGCATAGTATTCCATGGTGTAAATGTCCCACAACTTTTTCATCCACTTATCTAGTGATGGGAACTTGGGCTATTTCCAGATCTTAGCTATTGTAAATTATGCTGCTATGAACATAGGGGTGCATATTTTCATTCTGATTAGTGTTTCAGGATTCTAAGGATATATTCTTAGAAATGGGATCATTGGGTTAAAAGGCAGCTCCATTTTTAATTTTTTGAGGAACCTCCATACTATTTTCCATAGTGGCTACACCAGTCTGCATTCCCACCAGCTGTATACCAGGGTTCCCCTTGTTCCACATCCTCACCAGCATGAGTTATTTGTTGATTTGTTGATGGTAGCCATTTTGACAGGTGTGAAGTGATACCTCATTGTGGTTTTAATTTGCATCTCTCTGATGATTAGCGAGGTTCAGCATTTTCTCATATGTCTCTTGGCTATATGTATGGCCTCTTTAGAGAAGTGTCTATTCAGGTCCTTTGCGCATTTCTTAATTGGGTTGTTTGTCTTCTTCTTGCTGAGTAGTATGAGTTCTTTATATGCCTTGGAAATTAGCCCCTTATCAGATACATCCTTGGCAAATATGTTTTCCCATACCATGGGTTTCCTTTGTATTTTGAGGCTGATTTCTTTTGCTGTGCAGAAGCTTTTTAGTTTGATGTAGCCCCATTTGTTTGTTTTCTCTTTTGTTTCTCTTGCCCTAGGAGATGTATCAGTGAAAAGTCCACTATGTGGGATGTCTGAGACTTTACTGCTTATGTTTTCTTCCAGGATTTTTATGGTTTCGTGACTTACATATAAGTCTTATCCGTTTTGAACTTATTCTTGTGTATGAAGTAAATTGGTGATCTAGTTTCATTTTTTTGCCTGTACCTGTCCCATTTTCCCACTGCCATTAATTGAAGAGACTGTCTTTACTCCATTGTATGCTCTTGCTTCCTTTCTCAAATATTAACTGACCATAATTTATTTCTTGGGCCTCTGTTCTGTTCCATCAATCTATAGGTCTGTTGTTGTACCAATACCAGGCTGTTTTGATTACTATGGCTTAGTAGTACAGTTTGATGTCTGGTAAAGTGATCCTTCCAACTCTGTTCTACTTTCTGAAGATTGCTGTGGCTATTGGGTGATGTTTTTGTTACATATTAATTTTTGGAATGTTTGTCCTAGGTCTGTGAAATATGCTGTTGGTATTTTAATAGGAATTGAATTAAATCTATAGATATCTTTGAGTAGTATGGATATTATAATGATATTAATTCTTCCAATCCATGAACATGGTATATTCTACCAATTACTTATATCTTCCTCTATTCCTTTTTTCAGTGTCCTATAGTTTTCTGAGTATAGGTCTTTTATATCCTAGGTTAAGTTTATTTCAAGATATCTTATTTTTTTAGTTGCAATGGTAAATGGCATTGTTTTTTTAGTTTCTCTTTCTGAGAGTTTACTGTTGGTGTATAAAAATGTCGTCAATTTTCAGATGTCAATTTTTTATCCAGCTACCTTGCCGAATTCGTTTATCAAATCTAGGAGTACTTTGGTGGAGTCTTTAGGGTTTCCTATGTATAATAATATCATGTCATCTGCAAATAAGGATAGTTTTACTTCCTCCTTTCCATTTTGGATACCTTTTCTGTTCTCTTCCTGTCTGATGGCTGTTTCAAGGACTTCCCGTACTATGTTGAATGAGTGGTGAAAGTGGAAATCCCTGTCATGTTCCTGTTTTTAATGGAAATGGTTTTAGTTTTTGACCACTGAGTATGATGTTGGCTGTAGGTTTGTCATATATAGTCTTTATTATGTTGAGGTATGATCACTCTATTCCCACTTTACTGAGAGTTTTTCTAAAAAATGGGTGCTGGATTTTGTCGAATGCTTTTTCTGCATCTATTGATATGATCATGTGTTTTTTGTCCTTCATTTTGTTTAGGTGATGCATCACATTTATTGATTTGCAAATATTATACTAGTCTTGCATCTCTAGAATAAATCCCACTTGGTCGTGTTGTGTGATCTTTTTAATAGATTCCTGGATCCAGTTTGCTGGTATTTTGTTGAGGATTTTAGCATTTATGTTCATCAGGGATACTGGCCTGTAATTTTCTTTCTTCGTAGTGTTTTTATCTGGTTTTGGCATTAGGATGATGCTAGTCTCATAAAAAGAGTTTTGGAGTTTCCCTCCTCTTGAATTTTCTGGAATAGTTTGAGGAGAACAGGTTTTAATTCATCTTTGAATGTTTAGTAAAACTTGCTTATAAATCCTTCTGGTTTAGGGCTTTTGTTTGCTGGCAGTTTTTTGATTACTGCTTCAATTTCATTAGTTATCAGCGTATTCAGGTTTTCTGATTCTTTCTAATTCAGCTTTGGAAGATTGTATGTTTCTAGGAATTTTCCATTTTATTCAGGTTGTCCACTCTGCTGTCATATATATAGTATTTTCTTACTATCATTTGTATTTCTGTTGGGTCAGTTGTTATATCAACTCTTTCATTTCTGATTTTATTTATTTGGGTCCTCTTTCTTTCTTTCTTGGTGAGTCTGGCAAAAGGTAAGTCAATATTATTTTTATTTTCCAAGAACCAGCTCTTCATTTCCTTGATTATTTGTGTTGTTGTTTTCTTAGTCTTCATGTCATTTACTTCTCCTCTGGTATTTATTATTTCCTTCTTTCTTCTCCTTCAGTTTTTTTTCGCTGTTCTCATACTAGTTATTTTTGTTGTTGTGTTAGATGGTTTACTAGAGCTTTTTCTTGCTTTTTGAGATAGGCCTGTACTGCTATGACCTTTCCTCTCAGGACTGCTTTTGCTGTTTTCCATGGACTTTAGGTTGTTTTGTGTTCATTTTCATTTGTTAAAAGAACTTTTTGATTTCTTCCTTGATCCCATTGGTAACCCAGTCATCGTTTAATAACATGTTATTTGGCCTCCATGTGTTTGAATATTTTTGAGTTTTTTTATACTGAATGATTCCTAGTTTTTTGTCATTGTGATTTGAGAAGATGCTTGATATGATTTCCATCTTCTTGATTTGTAGAGACTTGCCTTGTGCCCTAACATGTGGTCTATTTTTGAGAATGTTCCATGTGCACTTGAGAAGAATGTGTATTCTTCTGCTTTAGGATAAAATGTTCTGTAAATGTCAATTAAATCCATTAGTTCTAGTGAGTCATTTAAGGTCCGTGTTTCCCTGTTGAGTTTTTGTCTTGATGATCTGTCCAATGATGATAGTGAGGTGTTAAAATTCCCCACTATGATTGTGTTGCTGTCAATCTCCCCCTTAAAGTCCACCAAAATTTTTTTTATATATTTAGGTGTTCCTATATTGGGTGTATATATATTTATCAGTGTTATATCCTCCTGTTGGATTGATCCTTTTAGTATTATGTAGTGACTTTCTTTGTGTCTTATTATGCTCTTTATTTTGAAGTATATTTTGTCAGAAATAAGAATTGCTACTCCAGCTTTTTTTTTTCCATTTGCATGGAATATTTTTCTCCATCCCTTCACTTTCAGCCTGTGTGAATCTTTTGCTCTCAGGTGAATCTCTTGTAGACAGCATATATATATGTCCTGTTTTCTTATGCATTCAGCTACCTGTGTCTTTTGATTGGACCATTTATTCCATTTACATTTAAGGTTATTATTGATAAATACTTATTTAATGCCAGTTTTCCCTTTATGCTTATGTACCTGTCTCTCAATATTTCTTCTTCTTCTTAAAGCAGTTCTTTTTGCATTTCTTGCAATGCCAGTTTGGTGGTACTGACCTCCTTTAGCCTTATTTTGTCTGGGAAGCTCTTTATTTCACCTTCCATTTTAAATGATATCCTTGCCGGATAAAGCAGTCTTCATTGCAGGTTCTTGCTTTTCATTACTTTGAAAACTTCATGTCAGTCCCTTCTGACATGAAGAGTTTCTGTTGAGAAATCTGCTGTCAGCCTTATGGGGGTTCCCTTTTAAGTCACTGCTTGCCTCTCTCTTACAGCCCTTAAAATTCTCTCTTTGCCCTTAACATTTGCCATTTTAATTATGATGTTCCTTAGAGTAGGTCTCTTTGGGTTCCTTCTGTTTGGAACCCTTGGTGTTTCCTGAACTTGTTTGGTTTTCTCCTTAACCAGCTTAGAGAAATTTTCTGTCATTATTTTCTCCACTAGTTTCTCTATCCCCTGCTAACTTTCCTTCTCTTCTGGAACCCCTAAGATGTGAACATTGTTTCACTACATATTGTCCCAAAGTTCCCTTATACTGTCCTCATGTTTTTTAAGTGTTTTTTCCTTTTGCTTCTCTGAATGAGTGGTTTTTTTCTACCTTATCTTCTAATTCACTTATTCTATCCTCTGTTTCATTGAGCCTGCTTTTAATTCCTTCCAACATATTCTTGATATCAGATATAATATTCTTCATTTCTGCCTGGTTCTTATTTATCATATCCAGCTCATTTTTCAAGTTTTCCTTAAGTTCCTGGACCTTTCCATCAAGTGTCTTGTGGTTCTCATTAATTTCCTTGAGCATCTTTATAACCATTACTCTGAACTCTATTTCCGATAACTTGCCTAACTCCCTCTCATTAAGGTCTTTTTCTGGCAATTTTTCCTTTTCTTCAGTTTGTGGGCTGTGTCTTTGTCTTTTCATTTCAGTGACTTTTAGTGTTTGTATATGTATATTTGACATATTTGCCATCTACCCTTCTTGTGGGATGGGGTTTTGTAATGTATTTCAGTGGGACTCAGAGGTGTGTTTTTCTTATACTTCTGAGCTATTTGCCCTAGGCATGTTCCTTTTGTGGGTGTCCCTTTTGTGTTTTCTTTGGACTTTCCTGTTGTGATTGGGTCTAAACTGTTGTTCACCCACTCTTGGGAGGACTCTCCTCTCAATTTGGCTAACTGTGAGGCTCATCCACAACCACATCATGTGAGCTGTTGTACAGGTGCCAACAGGGCAAAATAAAACATAGCCAAAGTGCCAGGAAACAAACAGTAACTTATGAAATATCTTGACAACCACAATGAGAACAACCAAAGAGAAAGTATAATTGGAAGAGTGAACTGGGAACACAAATGCTAAAGCAAAGAAAAGAGAGAGAAAAAAGGATATTATTGCTGATAGTAAAAAAAGAGACATAATAATAATAAAACAAAATAAAAAGTAAAAAACATAGAAGCTACTGGGAGACAAAAGGCGCAAACAAAAGATTCTGAGAAGAAAGAAGGGTAAACAAAAATGTCAGGGTAAAGTAGGAATAGGAAAATGGTTGAAAAATAAAAATAAAATAGACAAACACAAACAAAAGGATAGGAAGACAGAGAATAAAAGGGGAGAAAAAGAATAAAGAAAAAGAAAGTTATGCCAATGGAACAAGAAGAGAGAGAGAGGTAAAGCAAGGGTAGAGAATGAGGCCAATAAGAGATATGGAGGAAACAATAGAAGAAAGAAATAAACTTTTTGTTATAATGATAATATCCCAGCAATAAAGCGGAGAATATCAAGAAAATCTTTATACTAGAACAAAAAGAAAAAGCAAAAAAACAAGCAAAGCAAGACAAAACAAATTTTAAAATAATTCATTATAAAATTTAAAACAAAAAAAATTTTTTTTTCTTTTCCTTTTTTCTGAAAAAAAAGGTAATTCAGGTCAGTTTAGTCTGGGCAGCTTATGTTGTCTGAGGTATGCTGATTTCAGGTCTCCCAGAAGGTATATGTGTGTCAGCCAATGTCAGGAGCTGTCTAGGTTTGGCTCTGGTGTCCTTAGGTTGTTGGCTGGTCTGGGGGTCTCTTTGGAACACCTCAACCTGTCAGCTCTTTTGCCTCCCTCTTGTGGCTGCCTGAGCTTCCTCCAGAGTCTTCTGAACAGTCTTTAGGGTGCAGGCCAGCTAATGTAGCTTGGGATTTTGCTCCCTTTACTTAGAAGTTTCACTGTCAGGCACTCACTGTGGGGATGTTAGTCTCAGCTTCAAAGTCAATTCCTGTCTCTACCATATCCTCCAATTCTAGTTCCCTACACAATGGCCTGCTGCAGATTAAATTCAGTTTGTTGCCTTTTCCATATGGGCAGTTTCAGCAGCCTAGGCTCAGTGAATTTGATTAAAAAGGACTCTGGTGAGCATGTTGCCTGCCCAGCTCCCAGAAGGGGTTTTAAGCTCTTCCTCCAGTTCCCAAACAATAGTCCCTGAGAGTCTTACTTTTGTCTTGTCATCCTGTGAGCTGTTCTCCCTTCCCCCTCAGAACTGTGCCCTACAGGGGATATCTGGGGCTTCAGTGAGCTGAACCAGCCCCTTTCCTGTTGGGGGTGATGCTCCTAGCCTGCGGGAGAGGCAGGCTGCCCCTCTCCTCCTTTCCCAGTTCTGGTTGACTAATCTCATAGGGAGTTCAGTTCAAACTCTCCACAATGCTGACAGAAATCCCAACTTTCACTGGTCTGTCTTCCCAATGCAAGCCAGGAAGGTGGACACCCGTTCAGCAATCAAAAATGCACAAAGCAACAAACAAGCAGAGAACCTGCCCTGAGAAGTTCTGGCAGCCTCACACCTTGGAACCAAGCAGGAAAGGTCACAAAGTCAGCCCCAGGCAGATGTCCTGCACAGCTGATCTCAGTAAAGCTGGGGAAGCTCCTTGTGTGCTATCCCATCTAACCTCAGAGCAGGTCAAAATCTCCAATTCACCCCACTGAAAGCTCTGGTGGCTGGAGTCTCAATCCGCCCTGCTGGCAGCTCTGGTTCCTCTCTCTGATGGCGGGAGGGGTTTATTCTCCTTCCCTGCACCACACAGTTTAAATGATTTCTCAACATTAGCCATTTTAAAGTATAAAATTCAGTCACATTTAGTACATTCACCATGTTGTATAACCATCACCTTTACCTACTTCCAAAACATTTTCCTCACCTCAAAAGAAAATCCTGCATCCATTAAACAATCACTCCCCATTCCACCCATCCCCAAGTCCACTCTGCTTTCAATTTCTGTAGATTTGCCTATTCTGGATATTTCATATAAATAAATTAATATATGTAGCCTTTGATATCTACCTTCTTTCACTTAGCATAATGCTTTTGAGGTTCAACCATGTTGTAGCATGTATCAGCACTTCATTTCTGTTTTTGGGTGAATGATGTCACACTGTATGTTTATATCACAATTTGTTTATCCATATGTTGAACATTTGGGTTGTTTCCCTTTTTTAGCTATTGTAAATAATGTTGCTATGAAATTTGTGTTTAAGTATTTGTTTGAATACCTGTTCTACCTTCTTTTTTTATAGTTTCATTGGGTATAGAATTCTACATTGTTTTACTCTTTTAGTACCTTAATGATGCTGGTTCACTATCTTCTTACTTGCATTTTTCTGATAAAAAATCTGCTAAAATCCCTATTTTTGTTTCTCTGTGTGTAACATGTCATTTTTAAGTGTTTCCTTTTAAGATTTTTATTCTATATCTAGTTTTGAAGTGTTTATGATGTTCCTTGGTGTAGTTTTCTTCATATTTCTTATGCTCAGGGGTTTTTTTTGAGATTCTTACATCCATATGTTACTAGTTTTCATAAAATTTGGAAATTTTAAAGCTATCATTTCCCTGTTTTTCTTCTCCATCTGCTTCTACAATTACATATTAGAGTACTTTAACTTGTTTCACAGCTCATTGATGTCCCATTCATTTTTATCCCATTCTTTTTACTCTCTGGGTTTTATTTTGGATCATTTCTATTGCTCTGTCTTCAAATTCACTAACCTTTTCTTCTGATAAATCTGCCATTCTCATTTATTTTATTTTTCATCTCAGCTCATACATTGTACATTTTATTAATAGAAGTTTGAGTTTGGTGTTCTGTTTTTAATCTTTCATGGCTCTCAACTTTTTGATCATCTGGAAAACAGTTATAATAGCTGTTTGATTGTCATTATCTGCTTAATTATAACATCTGTCTCAGTCTGGGTCAATTTCTATTGATTTCCTCATTGTGAATTGAAATTTCCTTTTCTCATGACTGGAATTTTTAAATTTATTTTAGACAGAAAGTGGTAGGAAGGGAGATAGATGATATAGATAGATGATAGATAGATGATGATAGATGATGATAGATAGATGATAGATAGATAGATAGATAGATAGATAGATAGATAGATAGATAGACAGAAAGATAGATAGAGAAGCATCAATTTATTGTTCCATTTATTTATGCATTTATTTGTTGATTCTTGTATGTGCCCTGATTCTTATATGTGCCCTGATGGGAGATCAAACCCACAAACTTGGTATATCAGGATGATGTTCTAACCAACTGAGCTACCAAGCCAAAGCAATGGCTGGTAGTTTTTTACTGGATGCAAGACCTTGTGGATTTTACCTTTTTGGGTGCTAAGTATTTATGTATTTTTATAAAAAATTTTAATTTTGGGTGGAGGATATTGCTAAATTAGTTAGAAACAGTCTGACCCATTTAGGTCTTGCTTTTAAAATTTGTTAAGATAAGAACCATATTTAATGTAGAGTTAATTCTTCCTCATTACTGAAGCAAGAACTTTCTGAGTACAATGCTTCACTAATTATGAGACTTTGCAGTTAGGTTATTGAGAATAGGCACTATTACCAGTTTTGTGTGAACACTGGGTACTCTTCCTTCTAATCCTTTCAGGTGATTCTCTCTCTAATCTTGCATAGTTTCCTCAAACACATGCATTGCTCAGGACTCAGCTGAATATTCAAGGGATCTTCTGAGGATTTTTGAAATTTTATCTCTATACAGATCCTTCCTATCAAGTAAGCTGTCCTGTGGAGTCTAGATCCTTTGGTATTCCAGGTTCTCAGCCCCATCTCCTCTAGTCAGGGAATCCCTCTTCCTGTGCCACAAGCCAGAAACTCTCTTAAGGTATTAATCTGAGGCAATAGTTGGGTTTACCACATTTATTTCTAGTCTCTCATGGGCCACTATTCTTCATTGCCTGAAATCCGGTGTCCTGAAAAGCATTGCTTCATATATTTTGCCTGTTTTTTAGTTGTTTCAGGCAAGAAAGTAAACCTTGCCCCTGTTACTACATTTTGGTGAGAAAACAAGCTTTTAACAGTAATAATCATCACTTCTAAATGAAAGTAGGACCTTGAAGAGATATCTACACTCTATATTCACTGCAGCACTATTCACAGTAGTAAAGATGTGGAAATAACCTAAGTGCCCATCAATAGATAAAGATATACATATATACAATGGAATATTATTAAGCCATGAGAAAGAAATCCTACCATTTGTGACAATATAGATAAAACTTGAGAGCATTATGCTAAGTGAAATAAGTCAGAGAAAAACAAATACTGTATGATATCATTTAAATGTGGAATGTTGAAAAACCAAATTCATAGAAACAGAGAGTAGAGTAGTAATTACCAGGGGCTGGAGGGGGTGAGAAAAATGGAGAAATCTTGGTCAAAGGGTACAAACTCCTAGTTATAAGATGAACTTAAGCCCTTGGGATCTAATGTACAGTATGGTGATTATAGTTAATAATATCACATTATATACTTGGCAATTGCTAAGCGAGTAGATCTTAAATGTTCTGACCACAAAAAAGAAATGGTAATGATGTGGCATGATGGAGGTGTTAGCTAATGCTTCAGTGGTAATTATTTCCTTCCTTCTACTTTCTTGGGGCTTTTCTTGCTGTTCTCATTCTAGTTCTTTTAGTTGTTGTGTTAGATGGTTCATTAGATCTTTTTCTTGTTTCTTGAGATAGGCCTGTAATGCTATGAATTTTCCTCTCAGGACTGCTTTCGCTGTGTCCCACAGATTTTGAGTTTTTGTCTGTTCATTTTCATTTCTTTCCATGAAGTGTTTGATTTCTTCCTTGATCTCTTTGGTAACCCATTCATTGTCCAATAGCATGCTATTTAGCTTCCATGTGTTCGAATATTTTTGAGATTTTTATAGTGGTTGATTTCTAGTTTCATGGCATTGTGATCTGAGAAGATGCTTGATAAGATTTCAATCTTCTTGTATTTGTAGAGACTTGCCTTGTGCCCTAACATGTGGTCTATTTTTGAGAATGTTATATGTGCACTTGAGAAGAATGTGTATTCTGCTGCTTTGGGATGAAATGTTCTGTAAATGTCAATTAAATCCATTACGTCTAGTGGGTCACTTAAGGTCTGTGTTTCCCTGTTGATTTTTTTGTCTTGATGATCTGTCCAATGCTGACAGTGGGGTGTTAAAGTTCCCCACTATGATTGTGTTGTTGTCTAATTCCCCCTTAAAGTCCACTAAGAAATTTTTTATATATTTAGGTGCTCCTATATTGGGTGCATAAACGTTTATAAGGGTTATTTCCTCCTGTTGGATTGATCCCTTTAGTAATATGTAGTGACCATCTTTGTCTCTTATTATGGTCTTTATTTTGAAGTCTATTTTGTCAGAAATAAGTATTGCTACTCCAGCTTTCTTTTCCTTTCCATTTGCAAAGGAATATTTTATTCTGTTCTTTCACTTTTGGCCTGTGGGAGTCTTTTGCTCTCAAGTGGTTCTCTTGTAGACAGCATATATTTGGGTCTCGTTTTCTTATCCATTCAGCTACTCTATGTCTCTTGATTGGACCATTTATTCCATTTACATTTAAGGTTACTATTGATAAATACTTATTTAATGCCAGTTTTCCCCTTTATGCTGATGTACCTTTCTCTCACTATTCTTTCTTTTACTTAGAGCAGTCTTTTTAGCATTTCTTGCAATGCTGGTTTGGTGTACTGAACTCCTTTAGCTTTTTTTTTTTTTTTTTTGTCTGGGAGGCTCTTTATTTCACCTTCAATTTTAAATGATAGCTTGCTAGATACACCAATCTTGTTTGCATGTTCTTGCTTTTTATTACTTTGGGAACTTTGTGCCACTCCCTTCTGGCCTGAAGAGTTTCTGTTGAGAAATCAGCTGTCAGCTTTATGGGGGTTCCCTTGTAGGTCACTGCTTGACTCTCTCTTACAGCCCTTAATATTTTCTCTTTTTCCTTGACATTTGCCATTTCAATTATGATGTGTCTTGGAGTGGGTCTCTTTGGGTCCCTCTTGTTTGGAACCCTCTGTGCTTCCTAAACTTGTGTGACTTTCTCCCTCACCAGCCTAGGGAAGTTTTCTATCATTATTTCCTCCACCAAGTTCTCTATTTCTTGCTCTCTTTCCTCCCCTTCTGGCACTCCTATCATGTGAATAGTTTTGCTTCGTGTTGTCCCAAAGCTCCCTTAGACTGTCGTCATGCTTTTTAAGTGTTTTTTCTTTTTGCTGCTCTGACTGATTTTTTCTACCTTGTCTTCTAAGTCACTTATTCTACCCTCTGCTTCCTTGAGTCTGCTTTTAATTCCTTCCAGTGTATTCTTGATATCAGATACAGCATTCTTTATTTCTAGTGGTAATAATTTTGCAATATATAAATGTTACAAATTAACATATTGCACACTTTAAACTTACACAATTTTATATGTCCATTAAATCTCAATAAAGGTGAAAAATTATGTCTAGAATATTATTATTAATTTAGGTGTCTTCATTCTTGGTGGCTCCTTCTCATCACTTCCTTGGAGTTCTTAGTGTTCAGTAGCTTGAGGCTACTCAAAATTGCAGGGATATTAATTTAAAAGACTGTTAGGTACTAGTAACAGAATATATTATTAAGTAGCTTACTTAATTTATGTGTTTTGGAAAGCTCTCCATACTATTCCATAATCCTCTTGGCCCCTCCTCTCCAGCCACTGCTGGAGTGACCAGCTGCATTCAGACTTTGGCTGGCTTCACACAGGTTTAATTGGACAGTGTCTCTCCTTCGCTAGTAACATACATGTTTTACTTCCTTCCCTGAGTCTTCTCTGACTCTATCAGTAAGAAAGCTCTCTGCATTCATACATGGACAACCAGAAAGTATGAGAAAGTTTAATACACATGGGGACACTCAGGAGATAATAAATTATTTCCCCTAAATAAATGAGACTCATTTCTTAACACTTTACTGAAGATCCCAGTTGGACTGAGCACCAAGCTTCTACAGAATTTATCAACCCTTGTGCTTGGATTGCTTCTTTTTCGCCTTCTCTGTTCTACTTTTTTTTTGTGTGTGTATATATGCTTTCTTGGACCACATTTCTCATTAAACCACTTGCCTACAAGCTTTAAGTTAGGATTTGCTCTTAGGAAAAACCAGGCTAAGACAGTAGAACATATATGTACATTTACATGTATATATCAATATATTATATTAACCAATTTTGGTGTAGTTATGCAATTATACTAGTAAAAACTAATGTGAAATTGGGTAATAGTATCCACAGTATTTCTGAAGGGCTGCTGCAAATAAATAGTTAATTTTAAAAAAACAAATTAAAAATCAGGGCAAGCACTTATTGAATGCTTACTGCATGTAAGGCATTGTGCTAAATACTGTGAAAATAGCAAGAAGTATGATGCACATGAAACCAAAAAGAAAAATGTTTAGCGGGATGCTTATTTTTAAGATACAAAATTAGAAAAATACCAACTAAAAATTTTGCACCTATATACTACTTAAAAAGTTACATCTTTTACTTTTGTCTTGAAAGAACAACAAAATCAAATAAACAAAATATGTGAAACTAGTTTTCAAGACATTGGACTTCAACAACAAAGGGTGGTGATATCTGAGAGATAGAAAACAAATTATGTGAACTTTATTGTTTCCCAGTTTACATCATGGAGAAAGTTTCAGAAGTACAGGGAGAAGTATCTCAGGCACAGTCTAGCCACCTCCCTGAATTGATTAGACAGAGCTTGGAGTATAGAGAAATCAAGAAGTTTGAAGTTCTCAAGGTAGAGTGTTGGAAAGGAGAAATACACAGATAGATCTCCAAAGATCTGTAGAAGGTCCTATTTGAATCTTCCACAGAGTATTGATCAATGTATGCATGTGAGGGAAACACTTGAGGCCAGGGAAAGAATTAACCAACGGTATTATGGGGGGGAAAACGTTCAAAGGTCACACAATGCCAAGAATAATTCTTACATTAATTTTCAAATGCTGTGTAACAAATTACCACATACTTAGTTGCTTAAAATAATACCCATTTATCAGTTCACGGTTCTTTAAGTTAGAAGTTTGAATGTGGGTTACCTGGGTCCTTTGCTCAGGGTCTCACAGGATTATGCCATGGTATTAGATTGTCTGTGTTTCTTTCCAGAGGCTCTGGGGCAGAATCCACTTCTAAGCTCCTTGTTGTCAGAATACAGATCCTTGAAGTTTTTAGGACTAAGGCATCATTTTTTCACTGGCTGTCAAGAGGAGCTACTCTCATCCTAGGGGCTGATCTTGGTCCTTACCATGTGGCCCTCTCCATCTTCAAAATAAGCAAGAGAGAATCTCCCTCATTTTCAATCCCTCTCATGTATCAAATTCCTTTTATCAAGAAGAACCTAGTCCTTTTTAAGGGCTAATCTGTTTAGGTCAGATTCTAAATGTGGAGTAACTGAGGCTTCATAGAATGCTGGGAAAGAAGTAAAAGGGTACAATCACTTTGGAAAACAGCTATGCAGCTACTTAAAAAGTTAAACACACATTAACCAAAGGATCCAGCCCTTCTGTTCCTAGGTATTTACCTAAGAAAAATAAAAGCATCTGTCCATACAACTTGCACATATCAGCTTTATTTGTAATAGGTAATAACTAGATACAACTCAAATGTCCATTGATATGAGGATGTGAGGTAGGCAGTTAGACAAACCTGAGCAGAGGAAAGATGATGGGCCAGGTACACAACTTCACCAGGGCAAAAAGTCCTGGGTGTCTAGCAAAGGACAATTGTAGGGTGGGACTTCATCTCCAGGGTGACCTTTCCTCCTCTAACATACCGCTGGTCAAGCAGTTTGGACCTCCTGATTTTTTCTCCCTAGACATAACATCTAGGCTCAGTTGTATTTCAGCCTCAGGCCCAGAAAAGCAGCAGAACCAGACAAGCAATGCCACAGCTGACCTCATGACCAGCCGCATTGGATAATGACCCCTTGCCCTGGCGCTGACCAAGCAATCAGTGGAAACCACAACCCTGAAAGGACACACCTGGAAAACTGCTGAATATTCTATTAAGATCTTCCCCTGTAACCTCCCCTAAAATCCCCAACCTTAAAACCCTTAGGACAGAGGACCCCTCCTGGGAGCATGACTGTGACTTTCCCTTCTCTCCCCCCCCCCCCAGGTGCATCACTTTTACCTTCCTCACTTCTAAGCTCCAAGGGTCCTTCCTTTACCTCTATAACTTGTTTCCCAAACCCATTTCTTCCACAAATTACTTATTCTACTTCTGTGATTTTCCAAATAAGTGTCCTCTTATAGTTTGAATCTTGACTCTGAATTCTTTCCTATCCAGAACTCAAGTACTTAGGTTGCTGAACCAAGGTCTGGTCTCACCCCACTGGTCTAACACCTGGTTCCATTCTTGCCAGCACCAATACATGCAAGAGGTATCCCCAAATAGGGTGCAAAAAATGCACCCCTCATAAGATCCAGAAAGTTCACTCCCAAAGATAGTGGAAGAAAGTAAAAGCTCTTTGTTGCTATAGGCAGCAAGAATGGTATACTGCAAACAGTGTCTTCAGTCTCTCACAAAAATGTGAGATGCCTCCAGTCACAAATCTGCT
This sequence comes from Miniopterus natalensis, assembly GCF_054644295.1. Lineage (NCBI taxonomy): Eukaryota > Metazoa > Chordata > Mammalia > Chiroptera > Miniopteridae > Miniopterus > Miniopterus natalensis. The sequence goes on along the minus strand of NC_142103.1, from coordinate 78,114,604 downwards.
AATCTGTGACATTGGGAAGGCACTACTAGAATGGGACTTTTCCAGCACTAACAAAGCAATGAAGGTTGAGACATCAATGGCCCCGTATTGATTGGAACAGTTTATGACAAATTCCCCTGAGAACAGCAATGGTTGTACAAAGAGAGTGCTGCTTGTGACTTCATGTCTCTAACCCTAGTCTGTTCAACTGGCCACCAAAGTGCATCCAGTAAGTGCACTTTACAGATGGTGGAGACTGACAGAATATTCTCACTGGTCACAAAGCCAAGCTCTCAAGACATAGAACAAGAAAAACTATACAACAAACAGAAACAAAGAAAAAAAGTGACCATCTCTGGGAGAAAAAGGATCAATAAAAACAGAGTACTCATTTACGTATGCTGAGGAATTAGTTCCACAAATATTTTGTCTTGTTAATCTAAATTTAGAAAGGAAAAAAAACCTCACCACTCTTGCTTCCACTGGACTCTACAGGCAGAGATCAGAGGGACTGAAGTGGCAAGACTCTTACCTTCAGCTGGTTTTTGTCAGAAGGTCCAAGATCTTTCAGCTACAGCTGTCTCAGGGTGAGTAGTGTCCAGCCAGCAAAGTTAAATCCTAATGACTATGCCAACTGATGGGAGGGAAAACATTTTTCTATATCCTTCTTGGTTCTTCTTGGTGGTCTAAGAATTAAATTGATATAAGACAAACACGAGAAAGAAACAGAAGTTTAATAATATGTACTTCTCCTGTATACATGAGAGAGAGCCAGGAAAACTGAGTAACTCCCCCAAATGGCCCAAGCCATCACCTTAAATACCATCTTCAGCTAAAGACTAAAGAAGATGTTGGGTTGAGGAGTCAGTTATGGTAGGAAACCAGGAAAAGCACAGTGAACAAGGCTAAGACTGTTATACAATTTTAAGTCAGTTGCCTACTCTATTGATAAGTTTCTAGAGTCAGTCTTCTCTTCCTGGTACAGAGGGTGATACCCTTACAAATGAAGATTTCATTTAGAAATATAAATGTCTCTTACAAAAAAGTAACTTCTACTTGGTCTTCAGAGCTTCTCTCATGTTTGCTTCTTAAAAAAAAAAAACAACCAGCTTAAAATAATCAATATGCCAAAACCACATATTTTGGGGTTGAAAATTCTGCTCCCATACAGTTTCACAGGTGTATACGTATCAACTTATCAAATTGTACACTTCAATATGTGCAGTTCATTGTATGTTAATAAAAAGCCCTTACAAATTAGTAATATGCCATGCATTCTCATTCTCTGACTACAAGTTCTCTCTGGGTAATCTTATATATAAGTTCACAATTACCATCCATGCTCTAATGACTCTCAAATATGTATCTCTATCCCTGGTCATTTTCTTGTGATTCAGACCTGGTAATCCAGTTGCCTTATCAACATCTCCACTTATCTGTTCCATAGGCACCTTAATCTAGCATGCCCAAAGCAGAATTCTTGATCCTCCTCAAACTTAATTTTCCTCTGGTGTATTCCAGCACAATGAATGACAGCACCATCTACCCAGTTGTCAAAATGACCCAATTCTAATTTTTATTTCTTCTTCTTCCTTAACTCCAACATTTTGAATATATCATGAATCTATCCACTTCTTACCAACCTCACAATCTCAATGATATTTCATTAATTCAAACCACCCGTCATATTTTTTGGCAACAGCCTCCCAATCAGCCTCTTCACCACCAAACTCCCTCTTGTAGTTCACACACACAAAGCAGCCAGAGATTTTGTAAATACAGACATGAGCTTTTTATTCTTTACATAAAAATCTCTCAGTAACTTCTTATGTCCTTAGGATGAAGTTTAAACTCTTTAACATGAGTTACACATACAAGGAGGTCCTTATTCTCATCCTGACTCCCTCTGTAAATTTTCATCTCTTGCCACTTAACTTTGTCACTCTCCACACTCCAGTCATAGTTAAACTGGGGATATCTGCAGCAATTTGAAATGGCTTTTCAGCTCCTGTTCTGTATTTAATTAGTGACCTCAGCAATAATGAAGAGCAGTGGTACCAAGGGAGAAAAAAGCAGACAAAAGTAATTTTTTTTAAATTTTTTTATTGTTTAAAGTATTACAGATGTCCCTTTTTCTCCCCAATTACCCGTTCCACCCCCTTCCTTCTCCCTCCCCAGTCCTTCTCCCCACCATTGTCCATGTCCTTGGTTGTGTATACATGCATATAAATTCTTTGGTTACTCTCTCCCCCTCCACCCACCCGCCCTCCTCCATCCCTCTGACATTCATCAGTCTCATCTATGCTTCCATGTCAATTTTATCAAGTTCCTATTTTGGTCAGATGTTCTGATACAGGCTAAGTAGGAAAATTGAAACACGAACATTATTTTGGTGGAATTATTTATTTTATTATTTTTATTTTATTTTTATTGATTTTAGAGGAGGAGGAGGAGAGAGAGAGAGAGAGGGATACATCGATCTGTGCATCCCAACCAGGGATGGAACCCACAACCTAGGTATGGGCCCTGACCAGGAATACAACCAACTGAGCCACACCAGCCAGGGCTGGTGGAACTATTTCTAAAGGAGAAGGCATTTTGTGTTTTTCACCAAGCCATCAGCCCCTCTGGATTTTAATATTATAGTGGATTCATAGCAAGCATTTCCTCTGTTGTTGGTTTTACACAGATGCAAAGCAGTGCTCAGGAAGCTAGGATATTGATGAATAGTTGGTTTGATGGATTTGAACCATTCACCACTTTGAGTTAAATGTGCTTATTCTTTTCAAAATAGACCATGGGAGGGGCAGTCCACTTTCCCCTCTATACCTTGCATATCATAAGGCCTCACTGCTTAAACTGAGTATTTAGAAGTAAAGGCTCCTACTGATTCCAGCCAGTCATTAATTTTCTACTTGCAGAGCGACCATAGGGTTTTTCACCCACCACATTTTTCAGCCATTTCCAGTTGCTTCTCAGCAGCAGTGATGACCCTTGGGTTCCTGTTCCATGCACCAGACACATAATGGGCAGAAAAGTCCTCTTGGAAGGAATTTTACTGGGGACCAGAAACATTTAAAAATGCACATTCTAGTTTCAGAACTCTTAGTTTTGGGGAACTTAATTGACCTTGAATGAAAAAAATTAAACATTATTTAAGCCAATATATAACCTTGTAGAAAAACATAAGTGGAAGTGAATTAAAATTTCTCTTAAATTAATTGCACAGTCAGTATTGCCTTTTGTAATAATGATGTTTACTCCATTATTGCTCCAGGTTTATTTACTAAATAGCTTCATTGATCTTGCTTCAGTGGGTTTTCCATTTCTACACATTACAGCCTCTTGAGAATTGAAAAGATTGTGTGTCTGAAAATGCTCAGTCAACTTGAAAAAACTCACTTTCAAAAAGGTCTTAACCTGCTTTCAACTTGATGGAATTCAAACTTTGCTCAAACAAATATTGAGGCAGAAACTCATCATTTGAGTATATGTTTAATATTATTTGGAGGCTGAAAGGTCATTTACAGGCTGTAGGGAAGCAGAATTTATGACCCCAAATTATGTTCCTTTGCCATAATAATTATTTTAAGCTGATTATTTTTTTAAAAAACTGCAGACACAGAAAAAGCTCTGAGAAGGAGTTATCATTTTGTAAGAGATATTTACACTTGTAAAGGAAATCTACAATTGTGTGTTTCCCTTTCTGTCTCAGAAAGAGGATAACTCTGAATCTCTAAAAACTCTTCTCAATGGAGAAAGCAATCTTAAATCTTAATCTTAAACCTCAACCTTAAATATTAAATTAAATATAAAACAGAGAAGGCAAACAATCTGCATAACAACATTACCCTTGTTCACTGTGCTTTTCCTGGTAGCCCCCCATAACTGACTCCCCACCCCAACATCTTCTTCAGCCTTTAGCTGAAGATGGTATTTAAGGTGGTGGTGTGGGCCACTTGGGGGAATTCGTTTCCCTGGGTCTCTCCCATATATACAGGAGGTATACATGTTATTAAACTTTTGTTTTTCTCTTGTTAACCTGTCCTATGTCAATTTGATTAGACCACCCAGAATAACATAGAAGAAAAAATGTTATTCCCCTACAAGACAAATTCTGAAGAATATTCAAAATGCAGAAATCTATATTCTTTTTAAAAAAAAGTTTTGTAAGAGTTTATTTGGGCCAAAATGATGAAAAATGCCAGGAAACAAAATCTGAATGGATTGAGGAAATGCTCCAAAGAATGGCAGTTTTGCAGCATATTTTATTAGAATCAGAGGAGACAAAAAAGGGTTACATGAAATTCATTGGTGGTAGATTAAGAGGGCAGGAGAAAGCAAAGTGAGGAAATCTCTGAGATTGGATAAAAAGTAAAACAGAGTAGAGACAAGATGGCAGTGTAGGTAACCATGGTACCCGCCTCCTCCCACAACCACATCAAAATTACAACTAAAATACAGAACTATCACTCAGAACCTCCTGAAATCTAGTTGAACAGAAGTACTACAACCAGGAAACTGAATAAGCAATGAGACCAGTAGGAGCAGTGGAGACGTGGGAAGGTCGGGGCTGAATCACAGAGACACAGCCGTGGTCCCACACCCAGTGCCACGGTTTAAACCTGGGAGGGGTATCTTGGTGGTGGAGGTTTCCCAGAGGCGTGAAGGATCCCAGCCCCACAACAGGCCCCCAGACGAGGGTTCCAGGGCTGAAAAGAGAAGTCGCACAACTTCCGGCTGTGAAAACCAGAGGGGATTGTGGCTGAGTGGCTCTGAGGCTGCAGGAGTCCTAGGCAGTTCCTTTTAAAGGGCCAGTGCAAGGACTCACTCAGATGTGCTCCCTCTGAGCTCCAGCGCTGAGCAGCAGCTTGAAAGGAACCAGGCAGGCGCCATATTTGAATCTCCACCACCTGACTCATACCTTTGGCTCCACCCTGGTAATTCTTGGACACCCTGTCCCTCCCTACTTGCAAGCTCATCCAAGCCATTTCCAGTGGCTTTTCTATGCAAGTGGCCTCTCTGGCCTCATGCTTAAGACTTTCTAAAATCTCTCAAACAAGCAGCAGTGTGCTCCATATGGCTTGATAAGTGGCCCCAGGCCTGGCACTAGTGGCAGCCTGCATTGGTTCATAGTGTGGCCTCTCCTGGACATCTCCAAGCCCAGCATAAATAGAGCCAACTATGGTTTGCTGTGTAGCTCATGCTGGGTGGCCCTGGGCAAGGTATAGGCAGAGGCTGACTTTTCACTTCCCGGAAGGCCCCAGAGACAGTGCACCTGGGGGTCAGACTCGACCATGCTGGATTACAACCCTACCACATCCATGAGTGAAACACTCAAGGGGCACACTTGGTGAACACCAAAGCTCCACTGAGGTAAATCCTGCTTCATAGGTATGTCTCCAGCACAGCAGCTCTTTGGCTGTAGTTGCAACTGGTCCTCACAGCTGATTGGCCTGGGAGTCAATACCTCCCAGTAACACCAACAGCAACTAAGGCTCAACTACAAGAGGACAGTGCACACAGCCCACACAGGGGAGCACCTTAAAGGCCCAGCTCAGGTGACTGGGGAAGCTGAGCCAATGGACCCTACAGGACACCTATTACACAAAGCCACTCTACAAATTCCAGGGGACATAGCAGCTCTTCCTAATACATAGAAACAAACACCTGGAAGCAGCCAAAATGTGGAGGCAAAGAAACATGTCACACACAAAAGAACAGAAGAAATATCCAGAAAAGAAACTAAATGAAACAGAGCCAAGCAAGCTACTAGATACAGAGTTCAGAATAATGGTTATAAGGATGCTCAAGGATATTAGTAAGACTCTTAAGGAAACTAGTAAGATCATCGATGACATAATAAAGTACCAATCAGAAATGAAGGCTACATGAACTGAAGTGAAGAATAATTTACAGGGAATCAACAGTAGAGGATGCTGAGAATCAAATCAGCAATTTGGAACATGAGGAAACAAAAAACACCCAACCAGAAGAGCAAAAAGAAAAAAGAATCCAGAAATATGAAGAAAATGTAAGGAGTCTCTGGGACAACTTCAAGAGGCCCAACATTTGCATAACTGGGGTACCAGAAGGAGAAGACAGACAGCAAGAAACGGAAAACCTATTTGAAAAAATGACAAAAAACTTCCCCTACTGGGGAAAGAAGTAGACTTATAAGTCCAGGAAGCACAGAGAGTCCCAAACAAGAGGAACCCAAAGAGGCCCACAGCAAGACACATCATAATTAAAATGCCAAAGGTTAAAGACAAAGAGAGAATCTTAAAGCAGCAAGAGAAAAGCAGTTAGTTACCTAAAAGGAGCACCCATATGACTGTCAGCTGATTTCTCAACAGAAACCTTGCAGGCCAGAAGGGAGTGGCAAGAAATATTCAAAGTGATAAAAAGCAAGAACCTACAACCAGGATTACCGTACCCAGCAAAGCTATCATTCAGAACTGAAGGTCAGATAAAGAACTTCTCAGACAAGGAAAAGCTAAAGTAGAGTTCATCACCACCAAACCAGTACAACATGAAATGTTAAAGGGTCTTCTTTAAGAAGAAGCTAATAAACAAAAGAATCTGACAAACTAAATAGATCCAGAGACACTGAAGCATGCAACAGATGGTCATATTTCAAAGGAAAGAGGAAAGGGGGGTGAAGGGTGGGAAGAGATTAACCAAAGGAGTTCTATGCATATATGCATAACCCATGGACACAGACAATAATGAGGTGAAGGCCTGGGGAGGGGGTGGGAGGGAGGTGGAGGGGGGTCAATGGGGGGGGGAATGGGACACCTATAATATTCTCAACAATAAAGATAAATTAAAAATAAAAAAGTAAAACAGACATACTTTTTAAAAAAGCTAAATTTATTGGGGTAACTGCTTAATAGGATCATATAGGTTTCAAGTGTACATTTCTATGATACATGCATAGTTCTTTTACATTTGTGGATATAAGATAGTTAATAATTAATATTTATAACATAGAGATGGTATGTGGGGAACAAGATAACAGTAACTGGGTTTTGTGGTTTGTGCTCTGGTGGGGATAGGTGGAAAAGATTACTCTGACATTTTAAAGATATGTTATCTTATATATAAAAAAAAAAAGAGAGACAATAGACAGGCTCACTTAAGGTAAAGACTGACCTTTGTCAAGGAAGCTACAGGCCTAGGACATGAGTACCTGCCGTGACCCACTTTTAGTTAGGAATTTTTATGTTCAGACCATCCTATGTGGTTACTTTAGGTCTCTGAGTTTGTAAAGCCCTCAAATTATGATAAATAAATCCAAGTTGGGAAGACGAAAGTTTTGGTGGTTGTTTTTAATTTGGAGAGATTTTATTTTTTCATCAAGAATTCTCTGCTATTTGTTTTTGGGTTTTTTTTTTTTTTAAGATGTTTTATCTTTTTTTTTTATTGGTTTCAGAGAGGGAGAGGGAGAGGGAGAGGGAGAGGGAGAGGGAGAGGGAGAGGGAGAGGGAGAGGGAGAGGGAGAGGGAGAGGGAGAGGGAGAGGATGAGGGAGAGGATGAGGGAGAGGATGAGGGAGAGGATGAAGGAGGGAGAGAAATATCAATGATAAGAGAATCATTGATCGGCTGCCTCCTGCACGCCCCCCACTGGGAATCGAGCCTGAAACCCTGGCATGTACCCTAACTGGGAATCAAACTGCGATCCCCTGGATCACAGGACAACATTGAGCCACTCCTGCTATATGAAAGAAGGAATGGCAATTTAAATATCTTAAACTCATGATTGAGTCGTCCATAAAGCCTGTAACCTCTATGAAACAGCACACAAATCACACTGACCAGCTTAAAACTGGTTCTGTTCCTTTAAAGCAGATCGGTGATTAATACAAGACTTGAATTATTTACAGAGATAGCACTATGTATGTGCCACCCTTGTCCTTCATTTTCTCACCTCTCCATGGAACCAAAGCATTGGGACCTGACTGGAACTTGAATACTGGAACCCCTTCAGAATCAAAGTGTCTGTTGTCCAAGAAGTTCCAGTGCTTCAGTCCCTTACCATAAGTGGCCGAGTTCCAACGTCCTCCAATTAAAATTCACCCAGCCAGTACCTCTACATACCTGTTCCCCCTAACCCCTTAAAACCCTCCAATTGTAAGCCATTGGATAGCTCAGGCTTTTGAGCAACAGCTTTCCTGTTCTCCTTGCATGGCCTAACAATAAAGTGACTCCAGTTTCTTCCACTGCAGTTTTTGGTGTTCAGTGTTTGGCTCTGCTGTGCACCCAGACGGACAAACTCTCTTTCTGTTCAGTTACATCTACAACTCTAAATAACCAAACTTCAAATAGCATAGCATACAAAAAACAAAGACCAAGAATGATATGTTTAACATTAATTGGATCAAAGGTAATATATAGAATAAAGTGGGCAAAATGTTTAAACTATTGTAATACTTAAAAGTTACAGTGCTCTTTATCTCCTTTCTATTTTTTTAAATTTTAACTATTTTAGTAAGCACTAAAGTCAATCCATAGACTCATCCACATTACTTTTCAAAGGGGGAGAAAAAAGGCAATTAAACACTGGAAATTAGTCATTTGCCAACAACATCCATATTTTACAAATATGACTCAGCAAACCATTTAATGTGAATTTCAACAGCTTTTAATCAGTTTTTTATGAAAAGACAATTTGATTTGGGCTTTCAAATAACTTTATCAATCATTCCCACGGTTCCAGAGATACTAAAATGCAATTCACTCTTAGTACAAAAGATTTGCCTATATTAACCTTCAACTCACCCAGACATCTACAGGCAGCACTTGATTTTCCATCAAAATGAGAAAATGTTAGGAGCTAAAAATATAAGTATATGCTAAGGTTGTAAAACTTTAAAAAATTATTACTCTGGAATAATGGCAATAGTTAGAATTTCTCTTTTTTAGAGAGAAGAGAAGAGACAAATTCCAGCATTTTCCCCCACCTCCCCCAATTATTTGAGTCACAGGGTTTATTTGTGCTGAAAACCAGCTATCTACGGCTTGAAACCTAAGCAGAATTCATAAGCATTTCAGGACCACCTTGGACCAAAGGAGGTGCTGGGAGATTTCCAGATGGATTATAAGACAATTCATTGATATTTACATAATGAGAATAAATGTTTTTCCTAAGATAGCATTTCCCTTCAATACCTTGAGACCACTAGCAAAAGAGGACTGTACAGAAATTCTATTACATTAATGGTCATTATTTTTATGGCTTTGGCATTTATTAACTAATAGAAGCTGTTTATTGGGTTGTAAACTTTGCTAATGGGGATATTATCTCTAAATTATAAATCTCCTTCAGTATATGGCTTAGTTATAAAAAGAATAATTATTTAAAGTGTCCGTAATGCTGCAGTGTATCATGTTTATCGGCATGATTCCTATAATAGCCATCTAATTGCTAATTGTGGGCTTGAACTTCGAATAACAAGGGCAGTAACACACATCTATACAAAAGAATAAGCAGTTGTCATCCTACAAATTCAGGAGCATATCACTGGTTTGCTTCCTTGTCTCCTCCTACTTCTCAAATGAGTTATAGTACAAGCTTGTACAAGGCCTAAATTATCTACATATTTAAAATCTTGAGGGAAAGACAACTGACTGAAGAGTTGAATAGGTAAGTGACAAATACATAAGCCTGAAAAGTTCCAGGAAAATGTCATTCTTCTAAAAGTTTGTTCTCTGGGGAATGAAAAATCTTAAAGTAACAAAATGGCTTGGCACTGTTAGTTGTCTTAAAAACAAAACAAAAACAAACAAAAAACAACCTGGGATAAAAATCACATAGTCAAAATTTTTGTGAGTAAATGGTTCTAGGTTATAAATTGAATATTCTAGTTTATTGGAAAGTCCTATGGGGTCTATTCCAACAACGACATGTAGAATTATCCTAAGTTTATATATAGAAATAGTTTATTAACTTGAATTTTAAAAACTGAAAGAGCCATTGTTGTCAAGCAAATTGGAATATGTGAGTGCCAAGAAGCCAGCTCATGTGTAGGCAAGAAGATACTGCAAATGTGGAGAAGGCCCCTGAGATATCACCCTCTTCCTCTCCTCAGAGCAGACCCTGAAAGGTAAAGGTTGAAGTCACTTTGCCATAGGCTTCCATTGTCTCTGAGAACACCAGGTGACTGGACTTATGATATGTGGCACCCAACACTGAAGACTGGGGTAGATTGGGACAAACTTCTTACAATAAATTCCCAGAGGTCCTTGATTATGAGTATTAATCAAATATACATTACATGACAAAAGTTCTGCTGAGATTCATAATGTACAGGCCTAGAAGAAAAATAAAAATAGAACTGGAACCTGGCCAGGCGTGGCTCAGTGGCTGAGCATCGACCTATGATCCAGAAGATTGAAGTTCGATTCCCCGTTAGGGAACATGCCCAAGTTGAGGGGCTTGATCCCCGGTGGGGGGCGTGCAGGAGGCAGCTGATTAATGACTCTGTCATCATTGATGTTTCTCTCTCCCTCTCTGAAATCAATAAAAAGTTATAAGAAAAATGGAACCAGAGAAATGTAGGAGGAAAATGCTGTAGTCTTAGAATAGTTAAACCCCTGGGGTGGATGGTATATGTATATGGAGAATGAACCAAAATGATCTCTCAAACTCATCAGCCCTCACATCCTTAAATATTTTAGACATAATACATTTTTGGTCATACTAAAACTATACACACATGCATATATTCCTAAATTAACAAGCTAACTTTGGATATAAAAAGGGCATTAAAATATAAACACCGCATATGTTTCAATTTCTCTCCCAAATTTTTACATGCCTGCAAGTGTGTGTTGCAGGGAGTATGGACTCCTTTTCTTCTCACAGCTTTGCTAATTTCAGAAAATAAATATCTTCACTCTAGAGGTTTAAGAATTATTTTGATAAGATGGGTTGCTACAAAGTTTAATTATACAGGTAACAAATGTCAAAAAGATTTCAAAAAATGTTTAATAGAATCACAATTTATTACTTTGATATAATTTGATTTTATATTGCTATGTATAGCTGTCAAAAGTCATTTTCTTTTTGAGTTGTAATAAATCAAATTATGTTGGTTACAAAATTACCATAAGATTCTTTGGTATTAATAAATCATACATAAAATAAAAATGTTCAATGTTTCTTTAAATGACATTTTTAATAGCACTGGTACATCAGCAATATAATATGATGTTCTGAAAAACTAAAATGACAAAGAGATTAATTATAGTGTCTGGATTTCAGTTCAATTGAAATTGTTTCTTTTCTGTTTTTAATGAAATTATATCCACTGAAATAAACTTGGCAAAATTAGAACAGGAAATCAAAGGAGTTGAGCTAAATTGGCATGGTTACTCCACCTCTAAGCCATACACATCCTTTAAAAATTTAAAATAGTTAACGTATTTCGAAGGAATAGGTGATGGCATCCCGATCCACACATCTTCACATCTCTAAAAAAAAAAAACAACAAAAAGGATAGAATTAAAACCACATTTCAAAGGGCAGTTTTGTAAATGCAACAGTAAATTGCTTCTTGTTATATAATCTCTTGGCAAATAGCTTATTTTCAAAGCAGACATTTCTACAGTCCACTTTTGGATCACAAGGACTTTGTGGTACATTGGATTCTTGTGCTCAATTCTTCCTCCTTCCCTGTATTAGAATTATACACCCATTCTCTGAGATGTGACTTTGTAACACCTTCCATGGAGTTGATTTTCCTGTACCTTTGATACGGGCTTGGCCACCTGACTGGCTTTGGCCTATGTAATGTTAGCAGATGTAGCAAACAGAGGCCATAATGTGTTGGCATGATTTGGCTTGGCCTTCTGTGCATCTGTCATAGCCATGAGAAGAATATGGCCCATGAGGCTGCTGCTGGTCAGAATGGAAAGCTGAGCTGGAGCCAAACCCAGGCGACCTACAGGTCTACGGAGAAGAAAAATAAATACCTGCTGCTGCAAACCACTGAAATTGGGGGGGGGGGGGGGGAGGTCTTTGTTATGCAGCATTATTGCAGTGATAGCTCCCCTTATACTTTATTAAGAAGTCATTCTTTAAAAAATCCAAACTGCTAGCTACACAGGCTGCTTGGTTCCTGTTTCTTCAATCTAACAATGGCAAGAACACTGGATCATTCACAGTATGCTCTTGGGGATAAGCTATTTTACATACACTTCATATATATATAGTATAAATATATACACACATATACTTTTTTAAAAAATTCTTTTTTTTTTTAAATATATCTTTTTATTGATTTCAGAGAGAGGAAAGGAGAGGGAGAGAGAGAGATAGAAACATTAATGATGAGAGAGTCATCGATCGGCTGCAGCCCGCAACCCCGGGCATGTGCCCTGACTGGGAATCAAACCTCGATCGCCTGGATCCTAGGTTGACGCTCAACCGCTGAGCCACACCTGGCCGGGCCATATACTTTTAAAATAACAATATGATACATATGTATATACATTTGCTAATTTCAGAAAAATAAATACCTTCACTCTAGAGAGTTTTAAAAAGTAATTTGATGAGGTAGGTCACAACAAAATTATATAATAATTTTATAAAAGTATGTAATAAACATGTGTCAAAGAGATTTCAAAAAATCTATATATATAAATCTATACACATGCATGTGTGTACTTTTTATTTATGCTGCAATCGTCAATTCATATCAATATCAACAAAGGAGGAAAAGCTTGTAACTGTGGCTCCTTATATTTCTATTTTCAAGGTTAATTTTTTTATATAAGAGGTGTTATATGTTGCCTAAAACTAAATTAGTATCCAAAATCACAAGGTATCACAGAAACACAAGTAAGGGCTCAATAATTCTATGTGATGGAGTTGTGGAAGCAACCTAAGTGATATTTCACTTGGGCCTTATGGAATGAGGAGTTTAGCAGGTGATTAAAGCGATGATGGCTGTGTCAGGCATAGGGAACAGCATAAGCAAAAGCCTGGAGACTTAACAATCGATTTTGGGGAAAGGGTAAGTAGCCCAGTGTGGTTTGGGGCACATAACACAAAGAGGCAAGAAAGGCAGTTGGAAGGAAAAGATGAGGCTAAACTTGGGGGCTTCTGTGCTAGTTTATACTTTATGCTGTGGTTAAGCAAAGTTATTGGTGAGTCTCAGCCAGAGCAATCTGATTAGAGATTAATTACATAACTCAGATGTATGAAGAATGAAATGAAGGGAGAAAATCACATTGGAGGCTACTGCAATAATCCTGGGGAGAGGTGATTATGTTATAACCAGGGCAGCTGAAGCTGGGATGGATAAGAGCCACATCTGAAAGATTTTGCTGCAGTAGAACATACAATACCTGGAAGATGACTGGTTTGAAGTGGTCATAAAAGAAAGGAGTAGTGTTATATAGGTTGAATTGTGTCCTCTCAAAAAAAAAAAAAAAATGATGTGTTGATGTCCTATTGTCCTGTTAAATACATTTTTATTGATTTCAAAGAGAAGGGAGAGGAAGAGAGAGAGATAGAAATATCAATGATGAGAGAGTCATTGATCGGCTGCCTCCTGCACACCCCTCACTGTTGGATTGAGCCTGGAACCCGGACATGTGCCCTGACCACAACCTCCTGGTTTATAGGTCGATGCTCAACCACTGAGCCACGCCAGCCAGGTTGATGTCCTATTTTTGCAGTAACCTCCAAACTTGTGTGTTGGTGAACACATGGAGATTTGTGGAAAGTAGCCTTCCCGGAGAGGGCATGGAAGCTCCTCGCCCTTTCCCCATACTTTGCCCTATTCATCTCTTCCATCTGGCTCTTCCAAACCAGTAATCTAGTAAGTAAAATGTTTCTCTGAGTTCTATGAACCACTCTAGCAAATTAATCAAAACCAAGAAGGGGGTTATGGGAACCCTCTAACGTACAGCCAGTTGGTCAGATGCACAGGTGACAACCTGGACATGCAAATGGTGGCTGAAGTGGGGAGGCAGTGTTGTAGGGCTGAGCCATTAACCTGTGGGATCTGAGGCTATCTCTGGGTAGATACTATCAGAAATGAGTTGAATTGTAGGACACCCAGCTGATGTCAAGAAATACTTGGTATGGGGAAAAAAAAATGCATTGGAATTGGTACCAGAATTATAACCAACCTCCAATTTAGAGAAATTTCCCAATTACTAGTTTAAATAAACTAACACAAATCAAACTGGGATCCAAAGGAGAGTAGAAAGCAGGAGATAAGACTTAAGAAACTTGGAAGGGGGGATAGCAATAAAGTAGAGGGAAAAGATATCTCTTAATAATTGTTACCTGTAACTGGATCCATCTAAAGAAATCACATGGCCAATCTCTTTGTAAAATAAATAAATCTTTGGTGAAATGAGAAATCCTGTCTAATTGTTCTAATAAATATGCAAACATTCCAAACATTACAGAATATTTATGACAATTGGGGCAGTGAGTTAAAATATTCTTTGTCTCCACTGACCTTTTATTCATCCTACACTACAAAATGTGAAGAAAACTCCAGGTTATATTGTATTCCCAGCAGTGCACATAAATTTTAAGTAGAAATAACTGCATGGTAATTTTACAACAGGAGAGTCCCCACCCTTCAAGATGAGGACAAGCCTGCTTGTGTTTCTGTAAACCAGCCCCCTTAATGGTGCACGTTGGAATCTTAAATATCTTCATGTAGCAGGTTCTCCCAGTGCCCTTCCCGATTCCCTCACCCTCTCCACCCTCTCTCACAACAGCCTAACTTCAAACCACCAGCACCTGCATTCCTTTGCCTGAGTGCTTTTCTTTGTCCTCTGAGACCCACTTTGGCTGCCGCTGTTACATGTCATAAGTGCCTGGGAATTAATTACTCCCCCTTTTCAGGAGCAGCCCTCAAACAGTGACTGATGGGACTTGATGGGTGAATACCACCTACACTTTGGGTGGGATAACTCTGAGGTTATTACATCCCTGTGTTTCTCAGAGGCATTAAGCTCCAGTCATCCACATTTGTTACTGATTTAATAGTATGCCCTATAAGCTCCTTTTCTTCCATTTCTCATTTCTCCACTCCCTTACTAGTGGTCTTTTCACTTCAAAAAACTATTTATACTCCAATCTTTGTCTCCAAGTTAGCTTCTAGAGTAAGATAAACAAAGGCATTATGCAATTTTGCATTTATCAAAACTAATAAAAAGTCTATGAAAGTCACAGAACAGCTTGGAACAAGGCAACTTCCTGACAAACTGTGAATGGATCCAGAGTTTCAATATGACGTTCAGATAACTCAAGAGACAGTGCCCAAATTTCAAATATAAATTCCATGTAATGTGAAGCATAAAGAATATGTGTCACATAGCATTTTATGAAAGAAGGAAGAACTATGAAGTACCGAGTAAAATTCAACCACAATGCAAAATCATGACTCTAAAATGGCTGAGAATCATTGTCTGCAAGAGGGCCCCATGGCATCTTCCAAGCTGGCTGTCACTCGAGCTACTTAAGATGTCAAACAAGTTGGCAATAGATTACTGTTCATCAATGGTGAAAATATGTAGCTGCCAATTGTAAAATCATACACCCTTGAAATGGGAAGCAAAGATGGCACTGGATGGAAACTCAGTAAATAGCAGCTGCCCGGTGAGAATAGCAAAGCTATGAGTGAGCTCATGGGCCCTGGATTTATTTGCTTTGACATTTTTAAAAGGAAAATTTAATTGGATTATGTCTCCTAGTTTAAAATTTTCTACTGTAGTACTGGCCACCAGATGCATAAGAGAAAAAAGATAGGGAGCCAATTAAATTCCACACTTCACTGAAACAAGGTTATTTTTATTCCTCCCAAATGTAAGGCTGATAGAATCATGTTAGTGATTTTACCCTGCTACTCCCCTCCACTCACTTGAAAAAGGGCATTTCTACAGGAAATATCTATAAATTTGTTAAAAGTCCAGTAGTGTGTATGGAATTGAAATTGTGGTTTGATTGGATTTTCTTCCTTGTTGACATGACCTTTGAAATAATCAAATTAAGCTGACAAAATCATAAAAGCAGTTAAGTTTCAGTAAATCAAATTAAAATTAATTTTGGAAAGATAGTTCACAAATACTTGTCAAGATAATCAAGAGTATTCTGATGACATAAGGAAAAGCTCATATATCAAGCCAGGAGATTTGCTTATATTTCTATACATTTCTGTCTTTATTGTAATAACAGTATTTCACAATTGCTTCCCTCTGCTCCAGACAAAGCTTCAGTAAAGTTGTCATCTGTGTGAGTGTAGCTAAAACACAGGTGTAACTTCTAAGCAAGAAACCTTTCCTTAAAACTGCATTACAGCCCTGGCCGGTGTGGCTCACTGGTTGAGTGTCAAGCCATGAACCAGGAGGTCACTGGTTCGATTCTCAGTCAGGTCACATGCACAGGTTGTGGGCTCAATTCCCAGTAGGGGGTAGGCAGGAGGCAGCCGATTGATATTTCTCTCTCCTTCTCTCTTCCTCTCTCTCTAAAATCAATAAACATATTTTTTGAAAAACTACATTACAGGACAAGTAAAGTTTTCAAGGACACATGGATTTTTTTTGATCTTCAGTGACAGACATACATACAATTCAAATAGACATCATCCAATGCTTTCAATCAAAGTGGATTCCAGCAGTATCGTTTCCTATTAGGTTATTGCTTTGTATTAGGTAATCAGTATGTATTTATCAGTTATATTTAAAAGTTAGTGAGAATGATTAATAATCTATTTGACCTGTTAAATTTAACTTCAAATATTAGAAATAACTGTTTATTAAAGTGTTGGCACTAGCCCCTAACTATATAATCCTTACCTTTTGAGTCTCAAATTTTTATCTATAAATTGGGAATGATACATTTTCACAAGGTTGTTGGGACAATAAAATGTCATAGGTTATTCTAGCCTCTAAATATCAAAAGGAGATCTTCAACAAGTGGGGTGCCCAAAGATGTATCCCAAAGATGTACCCAACTGTCCCCTACTCCTCTCACTACCAAGGCTATATATCATCTTGTTGTGACATGAGAGCTTTAGAGCCATTCGCTAATGCTTCTGCAGTTCCAGTGCTCCTAAAATGAAGCCATATCCAGTTTTTCTCAGAAATGGCCAAAGATAAGATGCCAATCACCTAGTGTAACTTATAAAGTTTATATGAGGACCAATTTAGTGTTTTGGTTTTTTAAAAATGTGACTTCTAAGAATAATGAGACCGACTCTAAACAGTGGGACCTATTTTTCCAGTTTTACAGCTACCATCTGTGAGCAAGCACAATAGAATAGAAATGGGGTCTCCAGGCTCTGACAGCACCAGGGCACATGCTGAGACCATAGATAGTCACATAATGGAATGAGAGTTAAATTACCACCCCAATTGCTCACAGTGGGCTGCTGTGGGGGCCAGGCAGAGGCCTGGCCAAGGGAGCTCCTGAGACTCCAGGCTACAAGCCACAGTCAGCAGTCATGGTGGGTGACAGCTTACATGTATCCATGTAGGAAAATCTCTCACCAAAGGGCAGCAGGACTAATCAAAGCTGGGCTAGCTACAATCACAGTACTATTTGTAAATTTTGCTAATTAGCTATTGGGTCTCAGTCCTATTAGCTGAGACCACCTAACCATCACTGGTAGGGGAGCCCCATATGAGTCCAGGGGACCAGTCCTGACATCTAGCAGACCAAGCCAGGAGCTGTTAGTCTGGACCTGGCCTTATAACTTGGCTGTGGGGCTTGTTCACCTGAGCCCAAGTCTTTTTTCTGGTAACAGACTGTGCTGGGCCATTCTCCATTTGCCCCTCAAGATCCATTTTCTGTGACGCCTTTTTCACTGAGCTGTCTGCACTGAAAGGCCAACCTCTGTGGATTGTATCATTTCCTGAGTTTCCTTGTTCTCTGGCTTTTGGATGGGTCCAGCCACTGGGAAGTAGCAAGAGATGAGGGTATTGATTCCACTTCCCCTTCCTCTACTCCCTCCCTGCCGGGCCATGGTTTGGCAGTGGCTACACTCCTCTACCTTCTGCCATGTTCTAGCTTCTCCACTAGGTTCCAATAATACTACCCACCTACCTCTGCTTCTCCAGACCTAAGGGTGGTAAAGCCTTGTCATTCTTGCTAGTCCCTGAGTGTTCTACTGCCCTCACTGGTTCCCTTAACCCTACCCACTCCTCTATCAATAGTCCCTTTATTAAATCCATACCCCGGATTCCTATATACTGTGTGTGTATTTCCTGATGGAACCTTACTGGTATAGTGACTTAGCCTATTCTGTCCCCTGAGCAGGGCTGAAGGCTTGGTTCAAGCCTGCTGAGTAGCCTCTGATCCCACCACTATGCTTCTGTTTTAGAGAAACACCTGTTGAAACTCCCTGATGCCCTGCCCTTCCAATCCCATGTCTGGTGTATCAGATCACCCTCCTACTCAGCCTCTGGGTGGCTGATACCTATGGTCTGCTTTTTGGGCTCCTCTCTATTCACATCATGTGCTTCAGTTAAACAGGCTACACTGGGAAAGTGTCTGAAGTCACTATCCCTACCTCCCATCCCATCCATTAAGGCTGATGCAAACAGAATTGGTGTTGAATCTAGTACGTAGGACTGCTTAGCTTTCATCAGCTGAGAAGTTCTGTTTCACTTCTCAGATTCCAAGTTCAAGAATGAGATCCTCTTGAGGATAACATTCAGCCCAGGAGTAAAAACATCCAGGTTCTAAGTGGAGGACAGTAGCAGTAACTTCTAGATAACTTGTTCATGGCATCTCTAGAACTTCAGGAAGAGCCAGTTTGACTAACTGATACACTGAAGGAAGCATACAGTTGCCCAAACCCTGGCCTCCACAGAGTAGCTCAGCCTGCCATTCCTTGTTCTCAACAGAACTTGAATCTTGTCACATCGTGCTCAGGGCTGGGTGATTTTCTCGACCTTGTAGATCTTGTCCTAAAGTCCCACGTGTTACTTTTTTGCTATGGCAGTCTCTCCAAATGTTGGCAATCCCCAAAGTTCTAAGTGACAGGTTTTCTCCACCCAACTGGGTTCCACAGATCTACGTATCTGGTCTAACTCTTCCATGGCCTCTTCTGGCATAACCACTCCCCTGTTAGTTTCCTGCCACAGTGTAACATTAGATGATAACCTAGGAGCAGGGGTGGGAATGAGATTGTGCCACACTGCTGGGAGGGAGCCAAGTTGATACCAAGAATAATCAAAAAGGGCTTCAAGAGTGCTTGGTTGCCAAGCTGTGATGTACCATCCAGAATCCCCTTGAGGAAAGACTTATGGCTTAGCTGCTAGAAGTCCCCTTCAGGGACTGTCTCAGCTACAGAGCAGTCTCGCTACAAAGAGCTATATTGTCGAAGGTCATACCTCTTCCTAAACCAACTCACAGGGATAAAGACCAGGCCATTATGGCTCAACTCAGGACAACTCTGAAGTCATTCTAGTTCCAGAGTTCCCGGTGGGCTGGCCAAAGCTGTCTTTGGGCCTGCATAACATCTCAACTTCTCCTTCTGCCCAATCCTGTGTCCTTCCTTTCCCTTCCACAGGTATGGATCCCAGGGACATCCCAAATAAAATTCCTGCACATTAGACTCCATTTGCTTCCCGGAGAACCCAACCTGTGACAGGTTCTGACCCAGAGTATTTCAAGGACTTAGATAATAACACTGAAGCACTTATATGGTTCAGGAGATACTATACTCTTCACTACTTATTCTACTGTATGAACTATGCAATATTATGCTCAACCTATTCAGACTAAATATTTTCACATGGGCTTATAGACTCACTGGTAACATTCCCAAGCTATCTTATATTCTCTTTATGAAATAGTAGAAAAATTAGGAGTACCAGAGTGCTCCAGACTCTGGAATATAGTTAAGTCCTCATTATTTGTTAAATTGATCAGGTACTATTTTATACCTATGTTCTTTCTTTCTTTAACTGGCTGAAAAGAAATGTCCCTTCCAGATGTCTTCCTCAGACTCAACTATTTTGGGTTGGTGAGCAAAATTGGTAAAAGACCCTAAGAGCAAAGCTCTTATCGCCACAAATGAGTAACAACTGGAAAAACCTACTGCTGAAACACAGGCCCTTTTGGATACAACGTTCCTGTTCTGTTACTGTTCTAACTCTTAACCTTTAAGGATACAATCACTGATCTTAGCCTTGGAGGTTGAATGCTCAAGGCCAAGCCGCTTGACTTGAGGAAGTAAGTAATCTCCATTTTACAAAAAAAAATAATAATAGCTAACATTTAAGCCCTTAGTATGGGACAGATATTGTGATAAGTATCTCACATGTGTAGACTCGATCCCCACAACCACCCTGAGGAAGGAATTATTCTTATCTCCATTTTTGAGATGGGAAAACCTGAAAGGTTGAATAATTTGCACCCAGTGCACCCAGTTAGTCAATCACTGAGCTAAGGATTTGAACTCCAGTTCACATTCCAGACTTTCTGCTCTACCTGCTTCCCTAAAGCACCTGAGCTCCAAGGTTCATTAACTGTCCTAGTTGACAGAGTAAGGGATGAAATGGGGGAGGGGTGGTTAAAGGGAGAGAGGACCTCTGAGCTTCCTACACAGTGATTCCTCTTCCAGTATGAGTAGAAGAGATCATTTTGTGGGTCCTTAAAACAATTTAATGGGTCACACACTATATTCAAAAAAGAGAAAGAAAGGGAAGAGAGGAGAGAAAAGAAAAGAAAGGAAGAGAGAATGGAAGGATGAGAGAAAGGAAATATCATACTGCACCACATATAGTTAGAACAGTATTGGTTCATGTAACTTTTGCTCCATTGTATATGTGCCTGCTGGGTTGATACAAAAAAATGTCTTTCTTACTGTGGGTTGTAGTACCAAAAGATAATTAAATTTCATTCGAAATCAATAATCATCAGGAAAATCAAAATTCAAGTAACAAGACACTACATCTTTTCAGGGACAAAAATGCAAAAACAGCCTAGCCAGTGTGGCTCATAGCTCAATTCCCGGTCAGGGCACGTGCCTGGGTTGCAGGCAGGACCCCCAGTAGGGGGCATGCAGGGAGCAGCTGATAGATGGTTCTCTCTCATCACTGATGTTTTTATCTCTCTCTCCCTCTTTCCCTTCTCTCTGAAATCAGTAAAATAAAATATTTTAAAAATGTAAAAAAACTTGAATGCCTATCAAATAGAAATGGGTGAATAAATTATTCTATATCTGTACTACATTTATTGAAAAATGGCTGAGGTGTATACATGTTAAACTAGAGCAATTTCCCATGATTTACGATTCAATAAGAAAAACACACTGCAGATAAATGCATGTGGTACGATTATATTTTTGTACAATAGATGATGAAACACCCAACATGTAGACAAACATTTGGGTGGTGGATTGGGTGGAAAGGAAAAGGAGAGAAGTACAAAGTAAGGAAAAGAATAACAAAGGCAGTTGCTAACTAGCAAAAATAAGTACGTGTATCATTCAGGATCCCTTGGGAAACAGAGGACATATACAAACTGTGTAAGTTGAGAAAAGTTTAATAAAATGAATATCTACAAAGTTGTTCGAAGTGTTTAGGGAAACCAACAGGGGATTTTCCAGTCCCTCCAGGATTGTAGCAGCAGGGTGCCATTACCACCACCTGGGACTGAAGGGGCATGTGAGGATGGTTATCAGAATCTGGAGTGGGCAGCACCTCCAGACAGAGCCTCCAGACAGGCTCTGTGGGCCTTGGCTGGGGGAAGCAATCAATCTATTGTGACTGACAAGGAGGGAGATGATTTCTCTCTCCACCCACCTTCTACTTTCCTGTTGTTGCATTCCATTGGCTAACCCAACTGGAGGCCAGAGGGCTCAAGCCTCAATGATGCAGGTCACAAAGGTCAGCTGCCTGAGATTCAGAACAAGGGTAGAGGGGGCTGGAGAAAAGTACTAAGGGGACAAATGGATGATATCCAACACAGAACACCATAACATTAAATGAAAAGGTAGAATATAAACTCCATCTATCATTTTTTATGT
Source organism: Miniopterus natalensis (assembly GCF_054644295.1). Lineage (NCBI taxonomy): Eukaryota > Metazoa > Chordata > Mammalia > Chiroptera > Miniopteridae > Miniopterus > Miniopterus natalensis. The sequence continues at coordinate 78,092,614 of NC_142103.1, read as the reverse complement.
AAAAACTAAATATTTACATAGATAAGAAAAGGTTACCAAATGACAGTATCAATTTTTTTGTGATAATATCTTGGATTTTAGTTAATTAAATCCAGTATCTTTGATAATAATTATATTTAAAAGATTTTTTCTTTTTTACTCTTTCCAGTTAACATATCTGAGTTAAACTTCTGACTCTACCAGACCCTTGCTATTTCTAACTTCCTCTTCTCTAAAATGGAAATGATAAAAGTACCTACCTCATAGGGTTGCTATGAGGATTAAATGAGCTAATAGATTTGGAGGTCTTAGAACAGTGCTTAGCACACAGTAAATGCTGTAAGTGTTTGCTGTTATTATGGTGATGACGGGGCATCATGAGCCTCCTAATGGATCTCCATGCTCCCTCTCCAATCTATCCACCATCCAGCCACAGCAAGCTCCCTTTAAAGGGTACACCTAATCATGTCACTTTCTTCCTTGGAATTGGCCATGATCTCCAGATCTTGCAGAACAATATTCAAAACTCACCCTTGCAGGTATCTCCAGCCTCATCCTTTTCCACTCTTTCCTTTGTGCTTTCATTCCAGCCACACCGATTCCTTCTGGTTCTGCACAAGTACCATGTTGTCCCATGTCCCAGAGCCTCTGTTGGGAATGCTTTCCCATATCATGCCACTTTCCTACCTTGCTAACTCTTAGTACTCATCATTGAAATTTCAAGCATTACCTCTGCTGAGAAGACTTCCTGTCCCTTCCCCCACCCCAGTCTGATTTACTTATAAGCAGCTTCCTCCTCATCCCATTACATCCCATGCCGGCTGTATCAGGCCATACTCCAAGTCATGAGCACTGAGACTCCCCCATCAACAGTGGGCCCCTGACCTTTTTCTCTGGACCCCAGCACAGAGCACAGAACCTCCTGAAAGTGGATACTTAATCATGATTTTTCTGCAAATAAAATTTATAAATGAACAAGTTAAGAAAGTGACTGAGCCAGAATTCAACCCCAGTTCTGTTTGACTCCAAAGGCCACCACTGTCTCCCAATCATCTGGAAGTTCTAAGGCTGCCTGACACTCCAGAATAGCTACATGTCTGAGGGATCTCCCCAGGGGCACTAGACCAGTTCAGGCCAGAATGAGCTGGTCAGCAGAGACCGGGAGGACTAAATGCCTCTTTTCTGAGAGTATCAAACATATGACATTAGCTTTATCAAGGGACTTTCCCAAGAAAATCAATTTCTGGAGCATGGTAAAATATAAACAAACCACCACCCACCCACCCACTCCTTAAAGACAATTGGTCCAAAGAGATCTTAGAGAATTCAGACAATTCCACAATGTTGAGAGCACCATCTGATCACATGAACTTTGTTATCCCCAGCCAAGCATTTTTCTACTAAATTTTTATTTTAAATTTGGCTCCGCTGTGAAATGTGCATCCCTGTAACTGTATGGTTTTGACCCAAGGCAAGCCTGTGTGCACAGTCATAGATAAACTGGGGTATCCTGACATATTCACCATTTGAGATTTGCTCTTGTGGCTCATGATTATGTTACCAGAATCCCTTGATAACAGTGTTTATATCTATTTATAACTATAACCTATTATCCTATCTTCCATGTAATTGGATGTGATTAAGGTTAAAAAATTTCAGCTGCATAAGAAAAGTCATGCTCTTATAGAACAGATGTTCACTCAGCATGGAAAGTGAATTAGCCTTTAACACAAATACCCAGAAATATATATGCGCTCTTTGCAAAAGCATTGATGTTAATATTTTACATGGAAAAATAAATTTAAGATAAAGGGTATTAAAAATGCAAGTGAGGTACTAAGCTGGTTTTTAAAATAGATATTAATTTTACCTCTTTCAAGGGCGATATTGCTATTAATTCAGGCATCCGATTTATTCTCCAGTTCAGGGCAGAGAAAAATGACTCATAATTGATTTGTTCTTCACTGTCTTCAAACCTGAAAATATAATTATAGTATATAATTTGATTCAATCGGCAGAATTCGGAACCAAAATGTCAGTTTAAATGCTACCATGAAAACAGTATCAGGAATGCTTCAATATCTGATATTTTCCTTATTTATTATTAGTTTATTATCTGTTTTCAACCCTTCAGAATATAAACTCTTTGCAAGCAGAGATCTCACACATCTAATTTGCGAAAGTATCCCCAGTACCTAGATCAATGCTGGCACTTAGTAGGTGTTCAATAAATATTTATTGCAGTTGCCACAGAAACAAATTAGTTTATTCAGGAACTAAGACCATTGTTATATTTTTTAAAGAATATTTGAAGGTCTTTTTAGTTTTAAATGGTTGATACTATATATCAGTATAATAAAATGTCCTTACATTTCTTAAATTATATGCTTTTTAAATCTTTAAGGCAAGCCTAGATTCATTTTGTCTAGTATATTTTTAGGAAAATTAAAAGGTGTCTTTATCATTTATTATGTAGCCATTAAAAAGGGTTATTTAGATCTATATATTCTATCATGAAAATATGTTCATGATATATTGTTGAGTAGAAATGAGGTTACAAAATAGCATGTAGAATTATGATCTCACTTTAGGTTTATATTTATATAAAAAGGCATAGAGAAAAGTCTAGTAACACTACACTGAAGTATTAAGAATAGCTATCTCTGAGAGGAGACATTATAATTTTTGTTTTTTCTTTAGAATATCCGGTATCATCTGAATGGTTTTAAATTTATAATCAGAAAAAATTAAGCCAATTTTCACTTAAAAATGATTATCCTGCACCATAAAACTATAGGTCAAAAATAGTGAAACTATTTGATTACTATTTCCTAATTATGGACATTGACATAAATTCATCTTTAACCATAACAGAGTTTGGGCCATTAAGACCCAGTAATGTCAACACAATTGCTATGATGACCTAAAATCAAACAAAATACTTCTTTGTGCAATACCACTTATTCCAAATTTGACCACGTTCTACCAATTTTTATCGCTAACTATATACTGCTCATGTAAAAGCATTTTTTGAAGGAAAAGACAAACATAGTCACTTAAGGCATTGATCCATGCACCCTGCCCCGGGCTTCAGCCCTTCTCAGAACCTCCAACTCACCACATCCCTACAATCAGCAAGTGAGGTATACGAGTTATTACTGAAAAGGTGAACAAAGGGTAATTATAAGAAAACTCAGTGATGATAACAGTAGGAAAGCAATGTACTCATACTCAGTCAAAAGACTTGTCTTTTTTCTCAAAATATTAAGAAAATAATAGCTCATATTTATAAAGTAAAAAAAGTTAGCAGCAATAAATTAAAAGTTATAAGATGTCATATAGGCTCATCAATCTAAACAAAGCAGAATAAACAGAATGATCAGAAGAGGGGAAAAGAAATTGGGTAATACTTTTGTGTACATTTTCTTTGGCCAAAGATTCTGGGATACAACTCCAATATGCTGCCCCTACCACTGCCTATCCTGTGAATTTTGGCTCATTCATCATTTGAACTCCTTGAAAGAACATGCTCTGTTTATGGAAATATTTGTAGCCAAAATGAAGGATCAGTATGTCTTTTATTTTGAGTGTGTGTGTTGGGAGAAGAACTGAAATTGAATCAATTAAAGATGTTTTGTAAGAAACTTTCCTTTAGCATGGAGCCTTTGAAGAAACGTATTCCCTAATACCCTGAGTAGGGGCTGAGGTCAGAAAATGAGATCACTGAAGGGCCTTTGACTTTCATACTGAGGAAAACTAAGCCATGGGAGCACATTGTACAGCACTGTAATGGAATCTAAGTTATATTTTCTGTAATGGGATCTAAGTTATATTTTCTAAAGATCACTCTGGATGATATATTGAAAACAGAATGTAGGAGCAAGGCCAAAGTGGCAATGGCAGTTAACATTCTTTTGCAGTAATCCAAATGAGAGATAATGGCAGCTTAAATGATGCTGGTTAATTCTGAATATATTTTGAGTATAGGACTTCCTGAAAGATTTCACATAGTTTGTAAGACAGAAGGAAGGAATAGATTCAGGACAACGCCAAGGATTTTACCCGAAGAACTGAAAAAACAGAGATGCCCTAACAGGTTGGAAAAGAATGCAAGGGCTACAGATTGGGAGAAAAGCTTAGGAGTTTGTTTTCAGATACGTTACATTTTGATGGGAAGTGAGCAGTTGGGTATATGAGTCTGAAGTTGAGGGAAGAGATTCAAGTTGAATATAAAAATGTGGGAGTCACTGGGAGACAGGATATCACCAATACAATAAGCTTCTCTATCTGTTCCTACTATACAGAATTTAATTGCCAGCAAATTCCTATTACATCAGTTACAGGAGGCACTTATTTAATCCTAGAGGTTTCAGAAATGTAATATCCTTGTAATTTGGGAACCAGTCAAAAGGCTATCATACAGATGTAGGATCACACCAAACTTCACCCTTCATATACAGTCCACTAACCAGCGATGTGGGTTCTATTACCATAGCCTACCACAAATCTCTTTTTCTCCATTTGCTCTACTATTCACTAATTCCAAGCCACCATCATCTCTCACCTGGACTAAAGCAATAACTTCTTATCTTGGTATTTATGCTTCTATTCTTACCTTGCTGCAGGCCATCTTCCATCAGAATGATCTCTCTAAAACATAGGTCACTCATCAATGACTTACTTGCTTGTGCCTCCCCATTGGCTTCCCAATCCACTTAGAACCCAAACTGAACTCTTTAACAGGGTTTGTAAGATCCTACGTAATCTGGCCACTGCTGACCCTTCTGATCTTATCTGAAAACTATCTCCCTGTTCACAATGTTCCACATATTCTAGCCTTCTTGTTCTCGAAGCATACTAAAATTGTTCCCAGAAATGTAAGGCACTGACACCTTCTGGTCCCTTTATCTGGAAAGTCTCAAATAAAATTTTGCTTCCTCAGAAAGGCCGTCCTGGGGTCCTTATCTAACTCAGTCCCTGTGCCTGAATATGCATTTGGCCTGGATGATGGCATTGGAACTTACAGAAAAATTTCTGAAAGTCACCATTGGAAGGTCCTAGTGTCAGACCTTATTACTAATAAGTCTATTTATTGATGCTTACCTGTTACCACTAGCCACCTTCCCGGCCCAAATTATGATATGTCAAACTCAACACATCTAATCATTTACCCACTTCAAAGGATATTTGGGGAATATGGAAATCCCCCAAAAGGAGCAAGAAAGAAAAAAACATTTCAATTAAGGGGATAAAACTAGCCAATCCTTCTTGGAAGAATTCTTCGCTCTTGGAAAGATAATAAAGTTGCAGTAAATCATGATGGATCGATCACATTTATCTCTCTTTCCCACAAAAATCTCACCAAAATGATATTAAAGAAGTGAAAATAGGTAATATCATACAATGACAAAGATAGATGAGAAACGGACAACAATGGACAAGAGATTGCAAAATCTTTACAAGATGGAAAGCAGACCAAGGATTGGTATCTGACTTGGCAGAGCTGAGGAAGTGAAGCTGAACTCCATGGTAGAAGAAGGGGGCACTTAGAGATTAGTCAATGTGGCCCACAGAACTCTTGAGAGGCTTAGCAATTGCAGGGTTTAGCAATGAAGGCAGGGATAAGGTATGGGACTGAAAACAAGGACTGTTTGAAAACCTAAATAAAGCAAGAGCAGCTGGAGACCAAGTATCTTTTCTTCTACATGGTACTCTACAGGAAAGTGAAGTTTGTTCTCCAGAGAAATTCAACTAAAGAAGCTTCAGTCTTGGGGAGATGAAGCATAATGGAGGGCAGAGGGAAGCACTGAACATTAAACTTGGTCCTCTCAGCCCCCTTCCTTCCCCTTTCTTATTTCCAAAACACCAGTGGCCATTCTTAAATTCTCCGCCTTTTTCACTCCCCACTCTATCCTATTCAGCAGGAAAAGATAGGATTCTTATTTCAATACTCTAAATGGTTCCAGAAAGGTCTCCAAATTCCAGTTTCTGGTGATTACCCAATGAAAATGAGGACTAGGAGATGACTCATGCAGTGAAACCTACCAATCAACAAGGTCCACTCCCAAAAGCTTCCAGCATTAAGGACAGAAGCCAAAACAACAACAGAAAAAAAAGGAGGAATTAGAGATACAAAGACAATTTGGGTACCAGAGAAAAACATGTGAGATAAGAGGATATACTGCATCCATGGAAAAATAACAGAAGACTACAAAAAAAAGAAAAAAAAGAAAATTCAGACTAAAAAATGTGCTCTTGGAATAAAAAATATGATAGCAGTCAACATGCTATAGAAGGGGTGGAATATAAAGTTGAGGAGATCCCTTAGTAAGTACATCATAGTGACAAAAAGGAAATTGGGGAGAGAAAAAAAAAAAGAAATTCAAGATATCCAAAATCTTAATGACTGGAGTTCTCACAAGAGAAAAATGAAAATGGAGGGGAGAAAATTATTAAAAATTAATGGACAGCCAGGCTGGTGTGGCTTAGTGGTTGAGCATCGACCTAGGATCCAGGAGATCGCAGTTCAAGTCTGGGCAGGGCACATGCCTGGGTTGCGGGCTCGGTTGGGAGCGTGCAGGAGGCAGCCGATCAATAACAACTCTCCCGTCATTGATGTTTCTATCTTTCTCCCTCTCCCTTCCTCTCTTTGAAATCAATAAAATATTTTTTAAAAATTAATGGACAGCTTTTTTATAATATGTGGTACATTTACACAATGGCATACTATGCAGCTGTAAAAAAGAAGGATCTCTTACCCTTTGCTACAGCATGGATGGACCTGGAGAATATTATGCTGAGTGAAATAAGCCAGTCAAAGACAAATATCACATGAACTCACCTATAAGTGAAATCTAATGAACATAATAAACTGACAAACAAGACAGGTCCAGAGACATGGGGGCATGGAACAGACTGACATATCTCAGAGGGAAGGGTGAGGAGACGGGAAGAGATTAACCAAAGAGCTCATATACATATATGCATGACCAATGGACACAGACAATAGTGTGGTGAAGGCCTGGGGTGGGACAGGGGCTATGAGGAGGTGGGTAAAGGGGGGGAATTGGGGGACATCTGTAATACTGTTAATAATAATTAAGAAGAAAATCCTGCCACCCTCTGGCCTCAACATCCCCCTCTGTAGAATGGGGACCGCCAAGGTACCTACCCCATGTGGACACCACTTCAAGATATTTAAATTATCTGGACTCAGACTTGAGTTTAAAACTGGGCTCTGCCTGTTCCCACTGAGGGATGCCTCAGTTTCCCCCTCTAGAAAGAGACAGAGTTTATTTTCTGACACCCACAGGGGCTGTTCTGAGACTCAGCTGCTTCCTATAATGACCCCCATTTGTTAAGCACTTGCTGTGTGCAAAGCTCTGGCTATGCCTGCTCCATGTGCCTGTTTGCTCATCTGAGAGATGGAGCTAATACATAGAAAGAAGATTCTAAGGAGAGAACATGGGTGGAGCTCCCTGCAGGGTTCAAGCATGTGCCCGACACTAGATGCCTTCGAGCTGTGGTGAGTCCTGTCCTTCTGAGTCCTGTCATCACAGTGGTTGCTATTTAAAGCATCTAGCACTGGTCCTGCACACAGCAGATGCTCACTAAATGCTCTCTTTGGAATTAAATAAATCTGGGCTCTAATCCTTGCTCTAGGGCCTTGGACATATCACTTTCTCCACCTGAGCCTTGGTTTGCCCATCTGAAAAATGGGCTCATCATGGGCACTGAGCAGGAGCAGCACCCAGCACCCAGCAAAGCAGACTTAATGACCAGGATGGAAAGTGTTGGGCCAAGCGTTGTAACCTCGGTGGTGTGGTAATGTCCTCACTTCCTGGCCAACCTGCCCCTCAGAAGGTGACACCCCTCCCCCACCTATGACCTCACCCCCAGAGTGGCCAGTGGAACTATGAGGGGTCCATGATGTCACCCCATTCTGCTCCACAAAGACTCTTGGCAGGCAACTGCCCCTGGCTTGTTTCTGTCCCTGGGGAAGCTTCTGAGACCCTGGGACTTGAAAGTCGTGGTCACAACAAAGTTCCTGAGAGGGATATAGAGCATCGGGAACCAAGGAAACTCCAAGTGCTGACCCTGGGAGGCCAGAACCAGCGGCAAAAGTCTTATGGGCGTGTAGAGCATCACTCAGCAGTTCCAGGAGTCCCACCGCCACCAGGCAACCATGGTCCTCCTGGGCTGGGTACTTATTCTGCTGATGGCTCTGCCCCTGGGCATAACAGGTACCAAGCAATGCATCTTCTGTGAGCTGAGCGACTCCTCCAATTGCCCTGGCATCCCCATGACTTGTGGCAACAACGAGGAGTATTTCATGGGCCAAGGGACCGCTCGGGTCTAGGCCCCGTGATGAACAAAGGCTGCATGGAAACCATTTGGTGTGGCAGTGAGGAGGCTGTTGCCTACCAGGGTGTCACCTATAGCCTCACCTCCACCTGCTGCTATGGTGAATTGTGTAACAGGGCCCCCACCCCCACAGGCAGCTTGACAGTGGGGGCCACCACTGGCCTGGTGCTGGGGGTGCTGGTGCTGCTTCCTTGACTGTGACCAGTGTGGAGGGCAGGGCCTGGGACTGGCCTCAGGGCTCTGTTGCTCCTTGTGCCCCCTGCCTCCTCCCCTTTCCCCCGTTAAATGGCCAGAGGCCCTAGACAAAAAATAAAATTAAAAATAATAAAAAAGATGTACAGTACTTTTTCATGGGAATGATAGTGTAACAGACTTTAGAAATAAGTAATGCTGTCAACAATACAAAAAGAAACATCTACTTTAAATAAATAAAGCTAAAAAAAATAAAGCTACTAGTAATAATCTCAAAAAGAATTAAAGGGTAATTTCTCAGAACCAAAGGACAGAGTCTCGAGACACAGTGAATCTACACACACACACACACACCATAAAGCCCCATCCAGAACACCAGGAATAAAGAGAAGATCCTAAGAGCACCCAGAAAGAACAACAACAATAACAAATATTATGTCAAATTCTCAAGTATCATAACAGGAAGTTAGTAGTAGTATCTAAAAATGAAAAATACAGAAATAGAAGTATGTGCATGCTATTTAAATGTCTGCAGAAAAAGCTAGAAGGACTGAAAGTGGCTGGTTATTGTGAATGGGATCTGGGAGGTGGGGAGGGATGCAATTGGAAACTGCTATTGTTGGAATAAGTTTTTAGAATGATTTGATTATTTTTATATTAAGAATATGTATCGGTTTGATATAAATAAAAATTTTTAAAGTTTAAAAAGCAGATGAGAGACCTTCAAACATGCTTTTCAAGGTAGTAAAGTCATATAAGTCAGATTGGGAAAGGAAGGAGCACCACAAGTTGGGAGTATGATGAGTAATTATTCTCACAGTCTTCCTCCCTGCTCCAAAATTCTACAGATAGCTTCCTCCTGTGGACCATTGATATAGTGAGATTTTCATGCCCTTATTTGATATTATAATATATACTATATCTAATATACACTATTGTTAGATGAGGTTTCGTGAGAAAGACGACTAGGATACAAAGGGAAGCCCCAGTTCTAAAAACAGTCCATGTTGGAGGAGAAGGAGACAAGGGGGAACAGTTCAGAGATGGAGAAAGGCTTGACTATTAGGATAGTGAGAACAAGTAGGTCAGTGCCTACATTCACCCCTGAGTATTATTTCCCTGGTCACCTATCATGGAGTCCTCCCTGCCTTGTGATTACAGGCCATCAATTGCCAAATTCTACCCATTCTTTCAAATTGTGAATCATATACATGCTATGCTTCTGATCACAAATGTTAACATCCTGATTCTCCACCTGAGTCCCCTACTTTGCTCCTTTTCAAATATTTGGCCCTTGCTAAGACTCATCCATGGTCAAAGGATAATGCTTTGCCACTCTAGAGAAAATTCTCTTGAAAAGGCAATTTCAAAAAGACCTTCTATGACAACATTGTTGAAATCAGTGCACAGAGTTCCAGGGTAATTGCCCTAAAGAGCAACACTAATTCTTGTTTTTAAGTGTTTTTATACTTGTTAAAAAGTCAGCCTCCATACTTTATATTCCCAGCTCACAGTACTAAAGTGTTTTCCTAAAATATCCATAAATTCTTCTTTCCCTTTGATACTTGAGCAAGCCACCACTTCCTTCCCTACACAAACTAAGGGACATGTCTGTGGAAGAAGAGGGAGGGAAGGCAATTTCTCTGGATCCTCTCTAGAGAATACTGACCCCCAAGCATGTTTCCCAATGCCTCGCTAGGTGGGAGTTCTTAGAAGTGAGTCTAATGTGTCATTTGACAGCTGCTCTTGCTCTCCTTCTCAAAAATGATGACTGGCTTGAAAACTTCAGAAGCCATCCATCTCCTTGTCATGGGAAATAACACTGATCTGCTTTATTTCCACCATCTGTGCAGGGAAAAGGCACAGCAGCATCTGTATTTTGCTGAAGACTAATATGGGTTCCCCTCTGCTGCAAAGGCCATCTTATAACTTAGAGGAATGGGCTGGATGCATGACCAGGAACAGAGGGAGGGCAATGAAGACACATTTTGGATTCACTTAATTGTGTTTGGTTTCATTTAATTACCCAGAAAGCCCAGAGGTGTACACTGAAACACCTGGTGAGATTCTTAAAAACCAGAATCTTGAGAAAAAAGTGGAGCACTGTGCAATTGTGCCATAGCGACACAAGCATGTAGAGTTGGCAAACTGATATTGCCCAAGTTGCCAACGAGTAACTCTGGTTGTCTCAAATAGCCAGGCCTGTAAATTTCAAATGTGATACCAGCACAGTTCACCTCTGTGAGGCAAGTCACAGCTGCCAAGTACAGACTGTACACACAATCAATGTTCTGTCGGTCCACATGATTTTGGATTTAAAAAAATTTCTTAAACTACAAATCACCTTATATTTGAAAAGGTAGAAAGCGTGGAACGGAGAGAGGGAGAGGGAGAAGAGAAAGAAGAGAGAAAAGAGGGGAGGGGAGGGGAGGGGCAGAGATAGAGAGACAGATGGGGCCTCCTCTGTGAAAACTTCCCAGTGTGCCAAACACTGCAACAATAGCTGCTGCATAGCTCAACCCTGTCCCTCAGCTTTACTGCCAGGTATTGTTGGTGAAATCACTTGAGCCTAAACGATGCCTCTGGAAGGGGGGCATGGGGTGAGGCTGGGTAGAGTATAATGAGATGATTTTAAAGCCCTGTTAACTTTTTCCATTTTAACTGATATTTCTGGATGAGGCAGCAGCTCTCTTGGGAGGCCAATTCTAAGGCATTCCATGGAGCCCAAAGCCAGCTTTAAAAGACTAGCTTGGGGCAGAGCTGCTGAGGAAAGAGTTGCACTTAAATTTCCAACTATTCCAAGTCTCAATTCAGAAGGCCGCAATTAGGGAAGGAGGCTACCTCTTTAGTCCCCAGTCCCACAAGGAACACAGAATTGAATGACCTCAGAATACTCTCTTCTTGTTCCGGTTTGAGAACCAGAATTTCTTGTTAGTACTGAGGAAATATTAATATGCAAATGAAGGCTCAGAGAGGTTGACTCTATTTATAAGGTTCACATAGGAAGGAGGTAGTAGAGTTGTATTTCAGATACAGGTCTGGTAGAAATGAAGCCTATTTTTTCTCCCCGGCCCAACATACTAGTATAGGACAAGTTCCTGAGGCTGCTAAGATGAATGAGACATAGTCCCTACCCCTAGGAGCTCAGATAAGAACAAAGATTTGGGTATCTTAGGAAGTTGTCATTCTAATTCCATTAGAGATTCATCTTGGCCAGAAGCACACTCTTTCACTGAGAGAACCTCCTTATACGTCAATGTTTCTATTTATGAAATAAGAAATCATACCTGCTATCAACTAAAATGTTCCTTTTAATATGCTCAAGGATTTACAAAATATTCTAGAGCCCTTGGCACTATGTCGATACAGAGTGTTATTCCTATTATTAGTGGGTAATAGGTACCACTACATAGACATTTGTCTAATGCTCTGTGCATTAGTAAAATGACTTCATTTGGTAAGGTGACCTCAAACCAGCTACCACAGCACAAACTGATGGGGGCTGGGGTACCCAGGTGTGGAAATATTTTGAAGTCCTGATTCCAGCTTGAGTTGTGCTAATAAGAAAAATAACTACTAAATAACAAGAAAAGTAGAAATAGAGTAGAAATTTAGTACCAAAACATAGGGTCAGGAGAAACACATGGGTAACAATCACTGAGTGAAAGAACGCATCCAAACTATTAGGCATATTGTTTTTTGTCTCCTGATATGAATTCAGGGCTATATGGCTGTTCAACAGTTGCCCAGCTCTATCCCAAGGCAGGTAAAGCTTCCCCTGGGCAGAGTGTGCATTGAACCAAATCAACAAACTCCACGGCTGCCTCCCATGGGAGACCCTAGACGTCAGAGGGGCTCTGCTTAGCATGCCACAGGAGGGCTAAGCAAAAAGAGAGTCTAGTCAAGGCTCTGGAAAGCCCTGTGGAGTCTATGGGGAACAATAAGAATGCAGAATATAAATGAAAGCTGCAGGCTGATGGGCCCATTAGGAATTAGGGCAGTCTTTGAAAGGAATCTGCAGAGATGATGCAAAACACCAAGCATGTGACCCAAATCGTGGCAGGGCATATTGGAGAGAGAGGGGAATGGGAATGAGACATTTTCTAATCTGATTAGTCTGAAGTTTCTCCTGAATGTCGAGAAGGGTCACTGCACAATTAGAGGCAAAGTTAGACTGAACGTGGTTGGCTTAGTGGCTCAGAGGGATGACCTCCTTGAAGCTAAGCTGGGGTCAGAGGCACATGTGTTCTGAGACTGGGAGGACTTCGAAGTGAGTTGTGGAATAGTCTTTCTGCCTTTAATGTCAAAAGGCAAAGATAAAACAGTCTGCTGAGAGAATGAGAGGATGATGACTTGGTGGCCCCAGTATTCGATAAGAAACATCTAGGTCCTCCAGAGGCCAAGCTCCCACATTCTGGACTTTCCAGGACAACTCATCCTTGGGGCCATCAAAAGATAATCTAATAAGCACCCACAGCTTCCTGACTATAAAACAGCTTAAAATGTGAAAGGCATTCAGATACAACTGTTAAAAACAAGGCTTCCTTCCTCTGTGTAGAAGAACACAGGTTTCTTCCAGTTCATTTCTGAGTCAGAGTATGTGATCTATGGATTCTGACTTAAACTACTCTCCTAGTTACCAATCAATACTTAGAACCAGGGGCAGTGCTGGGTACGTTACGTATGTTATTTCAATTCATCTTCAGAACCACTGGGAAGTAGGTATTGTTATCTCATTCTATAGGTAAGGAATATGAGGTTCATGCAGGTCAAAAATCTTGTATTAAATCAAACAGCTAATTAAGTAATTCAAGATGCAACAATGCACTGTTTGTTTATAGGTGGTAAATCAAACAGTTTAGAAGTAGGTCTCTGCATCTGAACAGATCACACATCAAGTTACAAATCTTCATTACAAGGTGAGAGGCAAAAAGAGAAACATAGTGTTGTGAGAATCCTTAGGAGGAGATAATCATTGCCAGCCAAGCAAATCCAAGAGGACTTCATGGATGTGGTGTTACTTAGAATGAGTTTTTAAAGGGAAAGCAAGTTTTCAGAAAGTGAAAAAAATTGGAAGTTACTTTCTACTGAAAAAATAGTAAGAGAATAGGCAAAAAAATTGGGAAGGCAGGAGGTATCTTTGTGAATGCTGACTGGCCCATTTGGCTTGACTATTGGGAATGGGAAGAACTTTGGGAATGTGTTAACTGTAAAGAACCTTAATCCCTAGGTCTGCCTACTTCATCTCAGGTCCTTTACACCAAGATGACCTACTTATCCTTCACCCTCCTACTAGCCAGTTAAAGCAAATAGAGCTGATAGCATAGAAAATAACCCCGTATCAACCTAATGCACACCCACATACAAGTGGATTGGCCTCTTCTTTTTTTTAACCCCCTCTCAAAAATATGTTTTTTAAACTGATTTGAGAGAGAGAAAGAGGGGGGGGGGGGACATTGATGTGATACAGAAACATCAATCTGTTGCCTTCCATACACGTCCCGACTGTGAATCGAACCTACCATGCCAGTCAGGGATGGCTCTCGTCTTTATTCCCCTCCTGACACCTTGTGTCCTAGTTCTCCCACATGGGATTTTGTTTTATCTGTTCCTTCTGTTTCTTCATTTGTCTCAGATGAGGACTCCCTACTCCAGACCCTGCTTGAGAACAATGCTCCACCTGACAACCCCCTAAGCTCCATGATGGAGAAAAAGAGTTCAAAACTAAGGAGTCTGGTCTTTCTTTGAGAGCAGAGAAATGGTACAGAAGGTCTGTGAGTAGAAGAGTTACATTATATTTTTTTCTCTAAGGTATTTAGCTGTTGTATGTAAAGATAGCTTTTAAAATTAAGAGACTAGTGGAAGAAAGAACAATGTGGAGACCCTGAAAAAGTTAAGAAGAAATGTGGATCAGAACAAGTGAAGATAGTGGGAATGGAGAGGAGAAGCAAGCAGGAAGGAGTAGAACTGTCAATATAATTTACTGGCTATTTAGACAATAATTCAAAATGGTCAGAAGGAGGGGGTGTGCCTTTGAAAGGTCCAGGATTTAAATGATTTGATTTAGAAAGCAGTTCACCATGCTTTCCTTTTGCAACATTAGAAACTCTATGCTTTACATATGGTGCTCTAGCAGAATAGAGCCCTGTGTTAATAACACTATATCCTCTTATGGCATATCTTTAGCCATTAGGAATTACTGCTTTGAAAAATATTCTTTGAGCCCAGACAGCATGGCTCAGCAGTTGGGCATTGACCTATGATACAGGAGTTTGCAGTTTGATCCCCGGTAGGGGCACATGCCTGGGTTGCAGGCTCCATCCCTAATAGGGGGTGTGCAGGAGGCAGCCAATCGATGACTCTCTCATCATTGATGTTTCTATCTCCCTCTCTCCCTCTCTTTTCCTCTCCCTGAAATCAATAAAGATATATTTTAAAAAGAAAAAGATTCTTTGAATTTTACATCTAATACCCTTATGACCAATAAAGTTGTACATTTTCATTTTGCTCCACAAACCTGTGTATATGCAAGTGTGTCTTAATGGTAAAAAGATAAAATAATAATTCATAATAAGCTCTCTAACATTTAAAATCATAACTAACTTTTCCTTTTGTAATAGTTAAATGGAGGTGTGTCATCAATAATATAATGAAAACAGTCAAGGGTAAGTCAAAGATAATTAAAGGTAAATGTAAAACCAGAAATAGTCTCCTAAACAAAAACATAAAGAATAATTCCCATGAAAAATGCAGATCTCACTTACCTGGACACTAAGGCTTCTAGAAGATCATCAGTCAAAGGTAACCTGGAGGACTTGCACAGTCTTCTGATGTCTTTGCTGGGTAATACATTTTTTCTGGATTAAAACAAAATAAATGAGCTTATATATACTTTGAGTCTCTTGAGTAACAGTTGCATGCTACAGGAAAGAGAATACATTGTATTCTAAAACTGTGCACATGAGAATAAGTATGAAAATTGGTATTGGAATTCACAATGAGGAAAAACAGTCATATTGTATTTCATCAACTTTTTCCATTTCAGGAGTCACCAGATTCTGTCCTTACAAAGGTCTTTCCATCAAGATTCGGATTCTTGGTGATAAGTAGCCTATTAAGGCTGCAGCCACGAGTGTTGCTCTAAGTAATCAATATGCATTCTTGACCACTAGTCAAAAATGGTTCTGATATTTGAAAACATCTCTTAATTTGACAGGCATCTAGATCTTCTAACACAAGTATTATATCACTTGAGGGTGTTTTTCTAGTCTTTTCCTTTGACCCAAACCTTAGAACCTGGAAGCCCCAGCTGGGGCTTTAACATTCACCTCAATTTTGTCAGATGTTTTCTTCAGAGCAACCTAACAGTAATTTTCCCCAACCTGCTGGGGGGACAGAAATGCTTGCCCAGTGTTCTCACTCAGCCAATGTTCTTCCAGGCAACATTAGGGCCAAAAGGAAAAAAAGGTGGGTTTTTTTCTTTACAATGAGGTTATAAAATTACAAGAGAAAATTTATGTCTAGAATTGAAGCTTGTCGGATCTGGAAAAATCTCAGAGATGTCTAACTAAGCAGCCCCATTATTCCCAAAAGATGTTCCTTTAGTGAAGGAGGGCTACATTTTTCACCCTGAGGAAGGGTTACTCAGGCCACATATCCTCTGGGAGGCTCAGGGAGAAAAGATTCAAGGAAAAATATTTTTATAAAAACTCAACGAGAATATATTATTGATTAGGAAAAAATTATGTTCATTATTAATATAAACTATAGGATCTTCAAAAACATAGGGTATGCAGCTGGCTACATGGGTGCAGACTTCAGGTTTGGGGATTGAGGGAAGGGGTCATCAGGAAGAGAGATGTCAGTGGAGTGCAGTAACAAAGTCAGAATATAGTTACAACTAAGATTTTCTAACTCCAGATGAGTACTCCCCCATACTATATAAGGTCTGTGGGTAAGATGAACAACAAAACATATTAAGGTGGGGCTCCAGTTGTTTATAACAACGACTTAATAAAGCTTAATATAAACATGATAAATGTACTAGAAATAGATCATGCTGAGATTCATTATTTTCAAGAAAAAATAATTTCAAAGAAACTCTAAAGAAAGCTTACTTGCAAATTCCCTGTTCTGTATATTACAAAAGTCCCTTTTATGAAACCTAGTTATCACTAAAATAATGTAAGAAGAAAAAAATCTCAGAATTAAACCTTCTAACATCTTAATTTGCTGTTTCAGCTGAAATCTTCTAGAAACAAATTAAAAGAAAATGCAAAAGAGCATCTTATTCTTTTGAAGATACATCAACAAACAAAGCTCACCATCACTATGAAATATTTTCACCCAAATATTCTCCAAAAATGATTTAATGAGGCTTTGCTAAACAGTAGAGTATGATGAGACATGTTGATTTTTTTTCCTTTTTTGATAAAATATAAATTTCTTCATTACTCAGGTTCACAGAAACTTAATTTATTAGAATCAGTAAAAACTTACTTTTCACGATCTTCATACATACAGCAAGAAATGAGTCTTTCAAAATTCTCAAAAAAATTTTTCTTGAGCTGTTCATGGGCCATTGCAAGTAGGAGATTCCCATCTAGACACGGTTCCTCAGGCGCCCCATAGTGACGTACAATGGTTATAAATTCTTGCTCTGTGAGTTTCCCAACAGTTATACTCATCAGTATGTCTCTGTAAAGAAAATGGAAAAACACTCATGAAATTATATTTAAGAATATTTTCCTTCTCTTTCTATGAAAAATACTCAAATTCCATTTTACAAAACTTGTACCAACTGCATAGAGGACCAGTGATTATGTTTCTTTAATTTATCTACTTAACTTTTGAGTGGCAAGAAAGTACCAGTGCTAGAATAGAAAACCATAAGCACTATAGCTTTAATAAAACGGCATTTTGCCCAGAGTCAAAATCCTACCAGATAATAGCCTGCAACCAGGAAGTAAAATTTTAAAGTCCTTGAATGGTGAAAAAACAACACTAAATATATGATTTCATTAAATGCCTATTAATCTTCCTTTACACAAAATAGTAACACGCTTGGGATACTGGTTTCCCAGGGTATAAAATCTATCAATCAGTAAATGAAAAAAAGTGTTTTGGAGATGGGGAAAGCAATTAAGCACATTTCTGTAGTAAAAAGTAAAAACTAACATACCCTGCCAGTGAAAAAAGTAATGAAAAAAAAAACGTTAACAGTGAAAAGAGCTGTGTAAGGGTAGAGTTGTCTGAGTCTTTAGAAGGCAAATGGCATTGAGATTATTTGGCAGAGCTAAAAGAAAAAATAACAACATATTAATGATGCAGATTCAAAGCCCAACAAATAGGCTGAATTATTTTTTCTCTATATGAAAGCTATAAATCATGCAGCATGCATTAGAGAGAATTACATCAAAATACTTAAAATTCAAACTCAAATGATGATTCAATGAATAAACTTCCATCATCTAGAAAACTTATTTACTGGAAATAATTCAGTTCCCAAGAATACCAAATAAGTGAAGAAATACAAGATTTTATGTGCTCTTCTGCCGTAGACTGAACTTTCAGAATAATGGCTTTCAGTCCTTTTATATATTTCTTGTCATTATCACTATCATTTAAGAATTCTAGGTTCTCCTAGTCAAGAATTTCCTTAGAGTGTAGGAAAGCCCAGTTATGATGTTCACCTATTTGAAGGAACTACATTTCACTTACATCCACTTCTCAGGGTTTCTGGGGTTTTCCTTTTGTTTTTTAATGGGAAATGAAGGCCAAATTCAACTAAGAAGACTCCACAACTTCAGCGTCAGTTTAGGTAAACCAATTAGTAATTCTGGCTGGGGGCTCACTGTGTGGAATGTAGTAAAGTCACTTTGGCATCTGAAATTTTCAGAGTCTATAATCAAATAGGACTTCTCAAGCATACAGATGAGCTCTCAAAACCATCAACTGAGAGGACCACTTAAAGAACTGAGTAAGAAAGCTTGCCATTCATCGAGTACTAGCTATGTACCAGGTTCTGGGCTGCCAGGTACCTTTGGCATGGATCATCTCATCTGGATTAGAAGCTAGGTACTACTATTAAC
Source organism: Miniopterus natalensis (assembly GCF_054644295.1). NCBI lineage: Eukaryota > Metazoa > Chordata > Mammalia > Chiroptera > Miniopteridae > Miniopterus > Miniopterus natalensis. The sequence goes on along the minus strand of NC_142103.1, from coordinate 78,073,988 downwards.
TTCATTTTACAGATGAGAACACTGAGGCACAGATATGTTAAGTAATATGCCCAATGTCACAAAAGTCAGAATGCAAACCCTTGCAATCTGGCTCCACAGCCTGTGCTCCTGTATACTACTCTGTCCCCTTCTGTTGGGACATAGAAGACAAAGTGGCCAGGTAGAGTAGGTCTCAGTCAGGGAAAGCTTCCTAAGGGTAGTGGGTTTTGAACTAATTTTTTACAGACATGTGTTCCCTTTACCATGCAAGACCTCTGCTTTGAGGGCTATCACTGAGCAGCATAAATAAAAGAAAATAATTTCAGAAACCCTGAGCCACCAATCATCTCTGACTGAGGGTTAAATGACCATGAAGTAACCACTCCCAGGAAAGCCCCGACTCATTTAGAACATTGGTCATGGAACAGTCAGTCATGACATATACATAAAATGGAACAATATGCAACCATGAAAAGTGTGTTTACTGGTATGAAAGATGTTCATGCTATGTTGATAAATGTAATACGATCCCAGTGAAACTGAAGATAGTAGTACATATATATTCATAGAAAAAAAGACTAGAAGGGTACATGCTAAAACATCTACAGCATTATTGCTGATTGCTGATAGATACAGATAGATGATATAGATAGATAGATGATAGATAGATGATAGACAGATAGATAGTCTGCTTTTTCTAAATTTTTGTAATAATCAAATATTACTTTCACTATCCAAGAGGGAAAAAAACAACAACACTTGAAAGCTTTTTCCTTTTAAGGGTAGAAAATGGTGTGAAGAAGTGGCATATACCCAAGGACCAGGGAAAAGAATGTACAGCAATAACTAGAAACTTTCCACACACCTTTAAGTAAACTTATTCTAGCACCACCAGGTCATAAAAGTTCATTTTTCTTTTCATTTGATAAACTGAAATTATCCTGGCCTTACTACAGTTAAAATTTATATCTGCTAGGTTTCTGTATGCTTGGGCTTTAAATGGCTCAGTATTCCACAGCTTTCCACGGCTTTATGTGAGAATTTCAAACAAGTTCCCCCAGACTTAAAAGTGCCCTTAGTCATGTAGGACAACAGGGGGCCCAGAGTAACAGCCTTGTGTGGCAGCTGCGCTCAAGTGAGGCAGGTCCCTGCACCAGCGATCCCAATCAGAAAGTACAAGCCTTGTTTTGCAGAACTCAAGAGGCTGCCACCACTTCCCCTGAGTTTGCCACATGCACCTTCTTTAGAATTCACCCAACCCTGTCAATCTTTAATGGGTTTCACCACAAAATAGGAATTTTATCAAAAGGTGTACACTCCATTTTTTTATTATGGTAAAATACACATAAAATTTACCATTAGTGACAGTACATTCACAGTGTTGCATGATTACCACCTCTATCTAGTTCCAAAACATTTCATCACCCCAAAGAAGCAGTCACTCCATTTTCCTCCTCCCCAATAGCCCTCTGACCACCTGGCAACCACTAATTTGCTTTCTATTTCTATCAATTTGCAAATTCTGGGTATTTCATATAAATGGAATCATACAGTATGGCCTTTTCTGTTTGGTTTTTCTAGCTTAGCATAATGTTTTGATGTTCATCCATGTTGTAGCATGGGTCAGTATTTCATTCCTTTTTATGGCTGAATAATATTCCATTGTATGGATATACCACATTTTGCTTATCCATTCATGCATCAATGGACATATGGGTTGTTTCCACATTTTGGCTGTTATGAATAGTGCTGCTCTGAACATTCACGTACAAGTCTTTGTTTGAACACCTGTTTCCAATATATACCCAGGAGTGGGATTCCTGTGTCACATAGTAATTATGTTTAACCTATTGAACACCCACCAACTTGTTTTCTGCATACTCCATTTTTGCTTAGCAGCAGCTACAAAAACAAAGCCAACTTCCATCAAACATAGCCCTTCCTCATCTAAACCTTCAGAATGAACCTGAAATAAGGTCTGAGAGTAAAGTCTGATCTTGGTACTTCCTGCCCAACCATTTAAGGGAAATAAAAATGCATTTTAAAAAGCAGCTGTAATTGTATTGATTTGGTGTTTTGTGATTACTATTGCTAATCTTAAAGATTTGAATGGTGCCTAGCCGGGCGTGGCTCAGTGGTTGAGCATCGACCTAGGATCCAGGAGATCGGGGTTCGATTCCCGGTCAGGGCACATGCCCAGGTTGTGGGCTGCAGCTGATCAATGACTCTCTCGTCATTTATGTTTCTATCTCTCTCTCTCCCTCTACTTTCCTCTCTCTGAAATCAATAAAAATATATTTAATTAAAAAAAAAAAAAGATTTGAATGGCAAGTCACCTTTGCCTTTACTCAACATTGCACTACATTCCTGATGCTAATATTTTATATAGACCATTAAAATATTTTTTAATTTTATAAGGGATACTGCCATGATTTTCTCTGTTTTTGTAATTAAAGTCATAAGACTCCAAAAAACAATGCCAAACTGCTCTAGTACATTGAGGTAACTGAGCAGAATTTTGAAACATGAAATGGGCCAAACAGTTTTATGAGACCTAATTCCATTAAAGTAACCCAGTCAAGTAATGGTGAACAAAAACTTAAATTTAACACTCTGAATTTCAGGGTATTTTCTTACATGTTGAATTGTTAAAGTCAAAGCAATGTCTTTTGAATAAGCTAAAAAAAAATTAGTTTTGATGTAAACAATATCTCAAGAGTGTAAGCCTTGGGCTCTAAGGCTTAGAAGACAATCTGGTTGACTCTAAATTAAACCAAGCCACAATTTAGATGACAATTTGGTAGCACCCTTTATCATTTCCTTCAATTTGATATTCATCAAACAAAATGTGTTTCTCATCCTCTAATCAGAAGCCTGGCACACCTGCTCAAATCCTACATTCCCCTCAGGCGATTTCTCTTACGCCTGTCAGCCTAAGCTGCTCATACAGAGCAGAAAATCCTGCCTTACCATCACTTATATCCCAACCTGGCATACTGTTGGGCTAGTATGTTGCCAGATGGCAGGCAGTGGTAGAGGTAGATGGTAGGATATGTGTCTGAGGAAGGAGAAATGGAAAGATACATCAGAGTGGGGCCAATACAAATGTTTAACCAAACAGATTTTGCTACCAGCTTAATCATAATTTAAAACCATCTATAAAGGTCTTCAATCTCACTGTAGAAAAGCCCATATGGCTACTTAGGCTGGATACTCCCCACCTCTAGAGAGTACATTTATAGACTTATGGTATAAATGGTGTTCTCTGGAGCTGTGTGACATGATGGCCTCACCAGAGAAGCCAAGGAACTCCAGAGAAAAAGGAAAAAAGAGATCACTATAGACTATAAGAAAGTCATCTACTCCAACCTGTGTCACAAACCTGTTTGCAATTGGGAAGTGGTGTGATTTAGTGGGGAAAGTGTGAGCTTTTGAGTTACACAGTCCTAGATTAAAATTCCAGCCCCACTAATTTGCTGATAAATGGGAACTCTTGTAAATTAACTTCTTTGAGCCTCTGTTCCTCATCTGTGATATTGGTCAAGACCACCTGCTTCATAGAATTTTATTTTACCACAGGAGTCAGGGTGATCCTGTTAAAATGTCAGTCAGATCATGTTATATTTCTGTTCAAAACCCTCTGAGGGCTTACCATCTTTCTCCAAGTCTCATGAATGACATACCAAACCCGACATCAAATGTCCTCTTTTCTGCTATCTCTTGAGGCTTGCCACCTCTCTTTCCCTCTGCACCCACCATACTGCACTCCTTGTTCTTCTTCATATAAGCCAGGCATGCTCCAACTTCAGGGTCTTTGCACTTGCTGTTCCCCCACCTGGAATGCTCTTTCCCAAAACGGTTACATAGTCTGGTCCTTCACCTCCTATAGGGCATCTTCTCATTTGCTCACATGTCATCTTCTCCTTGAGGCCTTCTCTGGGTTTCTCATTTTAAAAACTGTGACCTCCTCTCCCTACAAGTCTGTCTTTCCCAAACCCCCTTCTCTGCTTTCCTTTCCTCAGTGGCATACATCATTCTCCAACCTAGTATACAATTTCCTTTCTTATTTTGTATATCCCATTTATTCACCACCACTCCCAACTAGAAACTAAGTTCCACAAAGGGCAAGGCTATTGATCTGTATTAACTGCTGAATCCTCAACACCTTAAGTAGACTCTGGCTCATAGTAAGTCCTCTGTAATAAATAGTTTGCTGAATATATAAAAAATGAGGGTTAAGTTAACAAGGTATGAAAAACATTTAGGATAGCACCTGAACTATAAACAATAAATAATAGCAGTTTTTATTATTCTCATTATTACACAGTGGAGATAGTTTCAAGTTGTACTACACTGGAAGTTACTTCTCTTAAGCATGTTTATTTTGAAAAAATATGGAATATTGTTGGAGGAAAACAAGATGGCGGCGTAGGTAACAGCTGCACCCGCTGCCTCCCGCAACCACATCAAAATTACAGCTAAAATACAGAACAACCATCACTCAGAGCCTCCTGAGATCTGGCTGAACAGAAGCCCTACAACCAGGGAGCTGAAGGAGCATCCAGACTGGTAGGAGGGGCGGAGACGTGGGCGGACAGGGGCTGAATCATAGAGACGAGGCCGCAGGCCCACACCCGGTGCCCCTGTTGAAACCCAGGAGGGAATCTCTGTGGTGGGGGTTTCCCGGAGGAGGGAGGGGTGCCAGCCCCACAGCAGGCCCCCAGTCCAGGGTGGAGAAGAGACGTCCCCACAACTCCAGGCTGTGAAAACCAGTGAGGACTGTCACTGAGGGTCTCGGAGGCTGCAAAAGTCCCAGGCAGCTCCTCTTAAAGGGCCCGCGCATGGACTCACTCGGACGCGCTCCCTCTGAGCCCAGCACCGGGCAGCAGCTTGAAAGGAACCTGGGACACTTGGGGAGGAACTAACCTGCCTGAAATCCGAGCGAGAGGTGGAGAAGCAGCTTTCTCCCAGAAAGAAGAGCTGGCAGAGGCCATTGCTCCTTTGGCGAGTCCTCCCCGCACACAGCCAGCAGGCAGGTGCCATATTTGAATCACCAGCACCTGACTCACACCTTTGGCCCCGCCCCGTGATTCTCGGAGCCCCTGCCCCTCCCCACCTGCAGCTCATCCAGGCCATTTCCAGTGGCTTTTTTGTGCAAGTGGCCTCTCTAGCCTCATGCTTAGGACTTTCTAAAATCTCTCAAACAAGCAGCAGCTGCCCCATATGGCTTGATAAGGGGCCTCAGGCCTGGCACTAGCGGCAGCCTGCATTTGCTCATAGCTTGGCTTCTCCTGGACAATGCCACGCCCAGCACAAGTAGCAGCCAACTATGGTTTGCTGTGTAGCTCATGCTGGGTGGCCCTGGGCAAGGCACTGAGTGGCACAGGCTGACTTTGCACCTCCAGGGAGACCTCAGAGACAGTGCACCTGGTGGTGAGACTGGACCATGCTGGATTACAACCCTACCACATCCACAAGTGACACACTCAAGGGGCGCACTTGGTGAACACCAAAGCTCCACTGAAGTAAATCCTGCTCCAGAGGGGTGTCTCCAGCACAGCAGCTCTCTGGTTGTAGTAGCAGCTGGTCCTCACAGCTGATTGGTCTGGGGGTCAGTTCCTCCCAGTGACGCCAAGAGCAACCGAGGGCTCAACTACAACAGGACAATGCACACAGTCCACACAGGGGAGGACCTAGAAGGCCCAGCTCAGGTGACTGGAGAGGCTGAGCCATTGGACCCTACAGGACACCTACTACACAAAGCCACTCTACAAAATCCAGGAGACATAGCAGCTCTACCTAATACATAGAAACAAACACCAGGAAGCAGCCAAAATGTGGAGGCAAAGAAACATGTCACAAAGGAAAGAACAAAAGAAATCTCTAGAAGAGAAACTAAATGAAATAGATCCAAGCAAGCTAACAGATACAGAGTTCAGAATAATGGTTATAAGGATGCTCATGGATATTAGTAAGAGTATGACGAAAATAACTGAGAAAATCGATGACATAATAAAGTACCAATTTGCCCGGCCGAGTGTGGCTCAGCGGTTGAGCATCGACCTGGGATCCAGGCGATCAGGGTTCGATTCCCGGTCAGGGCACATGCCCGGGTTGTGGGCTCGATCAATGACTCTCTCATCATTGATGTTTCTATCTCTCTCTCTCCCTCTCCTTTCCTCTCTCTGAAATCAATAAAGATATGTTTAAAAAAATAAATAAAAATAAAAATAAAGTACCAATTTGAAATGAAGGCTACACCAACTGAAATGAAGAATAATTTACAGGGAATCAACAGTAGAAAAGAGGACGCTGAGAATCAAATTAGCAATTTGGAACATGAGGAAACAAAAAACATACAACCAGAAGAGCAAAAAGAAAAAATAATCTAAAAATATGAAGAAAACATAAGGATCCTCTGGGAGAACTTCAAGAGGCCCAACATTCGTATCATTGGGGTGCCAGAAGGAGAGGAAAGAGAGCAAGAAATTGAAAACCTATTTGAAAAAATAATTACAGAAAACTTCTCCTACCTGGGGAAAGAAATGGACTTTCAAGTCCAGGAAGCACAGAGGGTCCCAAACAAGAGGAACTCAAAGAGGCCCACAGCAAGGCACATCATAATTAAAATGCCAAAGGTTAAAGACAAAGAGAGAATTTTCAAAGCAGCAAGAGAAAAGCAATTAATTACCTACAAGGGAGCACCCATACGACTGTCAGCTGATTTCTCAACAGAAACAGGCCAGAAGGGAGTGGCAAGAAATGTTCAAAGTGATGAAAAACATGGAACTACAGCCAAAAGATTACTCTACCTAGCAAACCTATCATTTAGAATTGAAAGTCAGATAAAGAGCTTCTCAGACAAGGAAAAGCTAAAGGAGTTCATCACCACCAAACCAGCACTACAGGAAATGCTGAAGGGTCTTCTTTAAGAAGAAGCTAATGAACAAAAGAATCTGATGAACTAAATAGATCCAGAGACATTGACGCATGTAACAAAAGATCATATTTCAGAGGGAAGAGGGAAGGGGGGTGGAGGGTGGGAAGAGATTAACCAAAGAAGTTATATGCATATATGTATACCCCATGGACACAGACAATGATGGGGTGAAGGCCTGGGGAGGCGGTGGGAGCGAGGTGGAGGGGGTCAATTGGGGGGGGAAATGGGACACCTGTAATACTTTCAACAATAAAGATAAATTAAAAATATATATATATTAAAAATAATAATAAAATAAATAAATCACACAAAAAATATGGGATATTTTTGATGACTGAAATCATATAAAATTTATCTGCAGAATATAAAAGGAAAATGATGCACTTGTGCATATTCAGGATTAAGTCTGAAATGATAAAGTAATAAACGCCAGGTGTGCCTTCCTTTATATAATGGATAATATTTGAGAAGCTGCACAAATGTTTAATTCTTAGAAATCAAATGAGATATCCACCTTTACCCTCTATTACATAGCAGGCAATGGCACCTTAAACTTTAGTTTTAAATTCCTCTAATTTGTCAAATTCTTAATGATGAGCAAGCACACTGACCCTGAAATAAGTCCTTTGTAAACAAAAGAATCTTTTGACAGTATAAGTAATTACTGCCAAATCATCTGCTTTATAAATTGACTTTCTGATATATTTTCTCAAAGAGAAGTATATCTGCATTGAAAAGAACTGACCCTGTTTTCTTATTCCAAATAAATGTAAGCAGCTTCTAGATTCCTCTGTTACTGCTCTAATCTTCATTTCACATCAAATACTATGGCTTTTCCTGTTTTGACATGTAGTGGAATGTACATGGTAATTTTGATTTATTTAGTTTGAAATCTGGTATGTCTTGCTGTACTCAACTTTGGGGCTATTTAAGTGTAGCCAAACAAAATGAGATTTTTCTCATGCAGTTAAGAATAATTGCTATATGTTATTAACAATATTCTTTGTAGAGAAACCCTTTAAAACACTCATCTATAATTTTTCTACAATTTGGTACAATATGCATTTAAACAAGCTAAGACAACAGTGGGGTTTTTTCTTTTTTAGTCATGTCAAGATTTTTGATAACAACAAATGATGGTGCTTAACTTGCAATGTGGGCAGAAAGGAAAGAATATTCTTTACAGTTATAAGCAAAGTTATTCATTTTCTACCAACTTCTTTTCCATTAACACCCGTCTTGTGTTCAAAGATTATTTGTTTCCAAGAAAAGTTCACTTGTTTGGCCTTCTGTTTTTAACTCTTTCTCACTGGTTGCCAGATGTTTTAGAGGCCATGCTGAACCCTCCTACAAGGGAATGTGGGGGTGTGCCTTACATGGAGGGTGACCCCATATAAGCCCATAGGTGTTTACTAATCATTAAGTAGGCTCAACACAAGATCAGGCCTGTGCCTTCTGGGTGCTTGCAATCAACTTACTAACCTCAAAACTTGCTCATATAAAAACATACAAAAATATATAATACGATTCTTAATTCTTTCTGAACACACTAAAATATAACATTTATTAGCTTTACTCCATTATATGAAGAAAACATTTCTAATTATGCAGAATTAATGTATAAAAGAAAAAAAGAAAGAAAAACCACACACACTCCCACCAAGTAAACATTCTGGTATACTTCTTTGCAGTTTCTTTTCTATGAATGGGTATTAATTGCCCTTTTTTTCTTAATAGTTGTAAATATACTTTACAGTCTGTTTTTTCATATAACTAACATATTTCATTTTATCACATATTATTCTAAAACCAAAATGCTAAGCCATACTTTTCTTCTTGGATGCTTCATAAGCTTCTCTCAAATTTTTATATAAATAATATCACAATGAATATCTTTATGTATAACCATTAGTCTGTATTTAAAATTACATCCTTACATCTCCAAAGAGGACATACAGATGGCCAATAAACATACAAAAAGATGCTCAATGTCACTAATCATCACAGAGATGCAAATTAAAATGACAATGAGGTACCACCTCATACCTGTCAGAATGACTACCATCAATAAATCAACAAACAACAAGTGTTGACCAGGATGTGGAGAAAAGGGAACTCTCATGCACTGTTGGCTGGAGTGCAGACTGGTTCAGTGACTGCGGAAAGCAGTATGGAGTTTCCTTAAAAAATTAAAGATGGGACTGCCTTATGAGCCAGCAATTCCACTTCTGGAAATATATGTGAAGAAACCTGAAATACTAATCCAAAAAAATATGTGCACCCTTATGATCATAGCAGCATTATTTACAATAGCCAAAATTTGGAAGCAGCCCAAGTACCCATCAGTAGATGAGTGGATAAAAAAGCTGGTTTGTTCAGTGGTTAGTGTCAGCCCACAGACTGAAAGGTCATGGGTTTGATTCTGGTCAAGGGCACATATCTCGGTCGCAGGCTCGATCCCCGGCCCTGGTCAGGGCATGTGTGGAAGGCAACTAATCGATGAATCTGTCTCACATTGATGTTCCTCCCTCTCTCGCTCTCTCTCTCTCTCTCTCTCTCTCTCTCTCTCTCCTTTCCACACTCTCTGAAAAGCAATGAGAAAAATATCCTTGGGTGAGGATTAAAAAAAAAAGGCTGTGTTAAGCCCTGGCCAGGTGACTCAGGTTGGAGTGTTGTCTTGTACACCAAAAGGTTGCTGGTTCGATTCCCGGTCAGGCACATACCTAGGTTATGGGTTTGATTCCCAGACAGGGTAGGTACAGGAGGCAGCTAATCAATGTTCCTCTCTCACATTGATGTGTCTCTCTTTCTCTCTCTCTCTCCCCTCCTTTCTCTCTAAAAATTAAAAACAAAACACAAAAAACAAAAAAACATATCCTTGGGTGAGGATTTTTTTAAAAAAACTGTGGTACATTTACACATTGAAATACTACTTGGCTATAAAAAAGGAAGGAAATCTTACCTTTTGTGACAGCATGGACAGACCTAGAGAGTATTGTGCTAAGTGAAATAAGCCAGTCAGAGAAGGACAGATACCATATGATTTCACTTACATGTGGAATCTAATGAACAAAACAAACTAACAAACAAAATAGAAACAGACACATAGATACCGGGAACAGACTGACAGCTATCAGGGGGTTTAGAAGGCTGGGTGAAAAAGGTGAAGGGATTAAGGGGAAAAATTAAAGAACTCATAGACACAGATAACAGTATGGTGATTACCAGAGGGAAAGGGGGTCAGGGAGGCAGAAGAGGGTAAAGGGGGGATAAATGGTGATAGAAGGAAACTTGACTTGGTGTAGTGAACATATAATACAATATACAGATGATGTATTATAGAATTGGACATCTGAAACCTATATAATTTTATTAACCAATATCACTCCAATAAACTCAATAAAAATAAAAAATAAATAAATAAAATATAAAAACAAAAAAATAAAGTAAAATAAAATAAAATTATATCCTTCTAGTAGTGTCCCAGAAGTACAATTAGGTAGGCAAAAGAAAAGGACATTTGAAAGGACTTTGATACATGGTATAAAGTTGCTTTTACCCTCCCACCAGCAATGAGTGAGAGTCCACAGAAATGGATATTATAATTTTTAAAAGTGTTTCCTAATTTGACAGGTAAAAATAATGTCTCATTTTAACAAACCAATGATCTGATTACTAATAAACCTGAACAACTCTTACTTGATAAGAACTTATATTTCTTCCTTTGAGTTTTGTCTACATGTGTCACCTATGTATCCATTCATTCATTCAACACTAACTGAATACCAACTCCATGTCAGGCCATGTCAACTGATGGAAAATAAGAGAGAAATAGACTAGATTCAATCCCCAACCCTCTGGGATTAACCCTAGAGTTAATCCCAGACCAGAAGGAAAGCAAAGTCAACAAAGTAGAAAAAGGGCCACAATAAGAATATATCCAGAAGTTCAGAGAAAGTACTCCTCATCCAATCTGGCATGTATATTACACATAGGGGGAAATCCAGGAAGGCCTCACAGCAGAAGTGGTAGTGGAGCAGACCTTGAAGATAAAAAGCAATTTGCCACTCAGAGAAGTAGGGCAGGTAGGGGAAAGAGGTTGGGAGAAATGGAAGAAAGAATCATATCCTCAAAGATACAAGGAGAGTAAGAGGATGGTACACCTGAGGAGCTATCCAAAGTATTCTTAACAGAGCTATCAAGTTATTTCTCAAGTGCTTAGTGTATGGGAGACATTGATATAACTGGTTCATATGCATGAACTCATTTAATCCTCACAACAATATTTTAAGTAGGAACTTTGATTATCCCCATTTAAAAATGAGGAACTAGGGCCCAGAAAGCTTCACTCAATTGTCCAAGGGCACACAGCTAATAAGTGGTAGAGCCAAGATTTGATCCCAGATGGTCAGGGTTCTTATAATAACTAGAACATAGGGAAGTTAAGCAAGAGATAAGTTAGAGAGCTGCTAGGTGAGCCCAATCATGAAAGGCATCCATGTGGGCCATGTCAGAGCATCCAGATTTTCTTCCACAGATGAAGATCTCGGAGGATGTCAAGCAAGGGAGAAATATGAACAGAGCTGGACATCATGGCACCCAGGAAGCAACACAAGGGTGGGCATGCCAGTGAGGGCTGCCAGGGAAGAGGACAGAGCTGAGAAAAATCAACTAGGATTGGATGTGTTTGGCCAAGGATGGTCCCCACATCTCTTATTGAGTGCCTCCGTGGCCATCATGGAGGCTAGCTTTGGACAGCAGGGGGGGATACCTTTTCTACTGAGATGAGAAAGAAGGAATGCAAAGTTGTGGATGCAGGGCCCTTGGGCAAGGTTTGTATCTTGGGATCTCTATATTCTTTATTATCTGGACATGAGGTTTTCTGCTATGAGGTTAGAAGCTTAAGAGTGAGAAAGTTTAAAACATCCATTGTGAGGAATGGGAAAAACTATAACTATAACTTGATCCATCCTTAACTGTTTCTTCATCCTTAACTGCTCACTGATCCATCAATTGTCTAGCCTGTCATCAGTTCTTTCTATTTCTTTGTCCCCATAGATGCTTTTCCTTCAGCTTATAGACATATTTATGTGTCTCCCAACTGGAAAGAGCAGCAAAACCCAGCCCTTGACCTTCTGCCTAATTAAGTCACCCCAGTGGCATCCATCAACCTGGCAGAACCAGTCTCCCGCAGCAGCCTTGTGACACCACCACTGACAGTGGTATTTGACAATATTCTGACACTTTGCGGACAAAGTAAGTGTCCCTGGGATTCTTGGACAACTAAGGGCAGAGGAGAAGGGAAGAGGTCTCAAGAGGAACATATTGATAATTCCTCGAGAGGAATTCCTGATAATGTGACCCATAGGAATTCAAGAATTAAATGGAAAAGTAAAAGAGAGGGGATCATATGCTGGCCTTGAGCAGGTGGAATGTGCCGTAATGATTCTAAGGACCATCAGAGAGTTTACATTTGTGGTCAAAACTGCTCCTGGGACTTTTTTCCCGTCATCTTGTTTTGTGTTTTCATGTTGCTATTACCTTCTATTGTTACTTGTCTTTTGCAATAAAGACTATACTAGGTTTCCTTTTATGTTCTGCAATTTTTTTCTAAAAAGGAACACTATGCACTATACTTGTCTTTATTTTTTCTCTTACTAATAGGTTTTAAAATTATAAAACAAATGCATCATGGTATGAATTCAAAAAGTATAAGTTATATAATGAATCTCTTCACCACCCCAATCTCTAGTCCCACTCTCCAGAATTTCCCCCCCCAGCTTTGTAGAGTTATAATTGACAAATTGTATATATTAAAGAGTATAACATGATGATTTGCTACACATACATATTGTGAAAAAATTATTAGGTTTCGCAATTCTATTTGGAATTCTATCCTGGTTAAGTTGAAATTGCCCTGAAGTATGTTAAACTTATACCTATCCAATTTTCAAAGATAAGGATGAAACATAATTTTACTCTCAAGTTGGAATGAGGAATTCAGCCCTTATATTCCCCCCTCTCCCTTTCTGAATCTTGGCTATTTTATCTATGGTATACACATGTCATCTTCCTTTTTAATTTTTCTAACAATGTCATTCACCTTTTGAAATAGTGTTTTATCTTTGAATTTAGATGTATAAATGTCTGTGTATAAACTGCTTTAGTGTTAAATGCTGTTCCAATTTTTTAAAATAGAGAACAGCTCCCTTCAATTAATTTTTATTTTATCTTCATTGTCTGGAATAATTTAATAAAATAATGTATTACTTTGAGTAATTTATTAAAGAAACTATAGCCAGGCTGGTGTGGCTCAGAGAATCCACCCATGCACCAAGAGTTCACTGGTTCAATTCCCCATGAGGGCACATGCCCGGGTTGTGGGCTCAATCTCCAGTAGGGGCATGCAGAGGCAACCAATTGATGATGCTTCTCATCGCTGTTTCTATCTCTCTCTCTGTTCTCCCTCTCTGTTCCCCTCTGTCTAAAACTCAATAAAAACATATTAAAGAAATTATATTACATCCTGTTTTCTTGAAGACTTAAAAACATTTCTACTGTTTCCGTGTACAAAAAACAACTTGTCCCCAATTTGTTTACTTTCAAAGCACTGAATATTTAATCCACTGTCTCCTTGCATTACCTGAGGCCATATCTTTCTGGTATTTAGGTCATTGGTTTTGCTGGTGGTGATATGGTTTTTAAGCTTTGTTTTGTGTATGTTTTGCTTTGATGTTTATAAGATTGTTACCTTAACTATAACCTTTATATTTTTACCAAGGTATATCTAGTGATCTCTTTTTTATATATTTTGCTTGGAACAGGGTGAATTCAGATACTTTTTTTTTTTTTATCTTTGAAAAGAATTGTTCTAAAACAATTATCTTTGATTATTACTTTGGTTCCATTTGTCCAGTTCCCTATCTACCTCCATTCTGCTCTCTTCTTTCTCATTGTTTAAATATCTTTCTTTTTTTTCTCTATTTGGGGATGTTTCTAAAGATAGTTTTATGGTTTACTACCAAGTTGTCTGTAGTGTCCAGTCTCCAACGAGTGCCTCCTGTTTAATTTTTAATTCAGAAAATATGTTTCATACATTTTAATACAACTCTTTCTCTATTTTGGTTCGTTTGTATCTCAAAATGGCCTGCCCTTGCTGAGACCATCATACATCTAGTGGTGTCCATAACATAACTAGTTGCTAAAAACAAATAAACAAATACCAATTTTTCATACAATAAAATCACTCCTGGAATTTGCATGGATTCTCCTGCACTGCACCATTTAGTTTTTCTCTGTGCAACCTTACAAAGAGGTCTCTAGAGCAGTCTGGGCACTGTCACGTGGCTGTGCTTCACCAAATTCCACAGGCTTTGTGAAAGGTTGGCATGTGTGTATGTGGGCAGGGGGGTGCAGCTTAGGAAAAAAGGGATCCAACCATGTACATCCTCAATAAATGTGGCCAAATCAATATGAAAGGAAAGAGGTAGACAAGTTTTTTATCTGGAGACCAAGATGACAATTTGGGGTGGGGTTTGAGAGGGAAAGAAGAGTATAAATGGCAGAGTAAAAGTTGGGAGCTTTGTCCCAATACCCCAACCACTGATAGAGACTTCAAAAGAGGCTCTTCATACATGGCGTCCACAGATTTATGCATTTCACAGTCTGCACAAACCATACAAGTGACACTTCCTTAGGACCACTTAATCACACAGGGGCCCTAGGGTAGGCTCTTTGGCTTATGCTCAATTTGACAGACTTTCATTGAGGTAACTGTTCTCTTATGCCAGGAAATAAATCAGAAAAGGAAGAAATATAAGTCTGTCAATGAATATAATGATTTATTTCCTTATAAGAATATGCAGTAGGAAAATTTCTTACATTTTATTATCGTGGTCTACTTTAGGATTTGTTTTGGTCATCTATGAAGTATTCTGAGCTTGGGAGAGGGCAGCACTGGGATGAGAATTAAATCACTTATCTGAATCAGAAGTCATAGACATAACCTAGGCTATTGACATGACTGTATTTTGACAGTGGCTAGAACCTTTAAACTTTACAGTGTCAGTGAGAAATCATTTTTAGTCTGAGAACTTGTTCCTGGCTCCTTGTTTTAAACACCCTGTACTTAAATTATATAATGAATCCTACTTTGTAGCCACAGAACATCAAGCCTAAATATAGCAGTTTCAAAAGTAATACATGAAATCCGTATGTTGATATCTTCATCTATAAAGCATAAGTGGCTCTAAATAAAAAAATAAATATGCTCAGCTATTAAGAGTTTGACATTTCTGTTTACAAAAATAAAGGAAAAATGAGCAAGAATAAATTAAGATAAAACAAAATGGGAAAGCTGATTGTCAGGCATAAACCTAACTTCCCTGATACTTCAGGGGCCATGTTCCCCATTCTGTGTGGGAAGGAGCCACTCTGGCAGATGCTGGAGCACAGTCCCTCCCAGGCCATACAATGGTCACTCCCAGAGTCATTTTCCCAAAGTTGATTTGCAGCAACAGTGGCTAGCCACAGCCACAGCCACAGCCACTTCATGCCCAAGCTTCCTGCAGGCCGAATTAACCAGCATGGTGGGAGCAGGTACAACCAAGGGGTCTTCCATGTTTTTCATTCTCTGACTACACTTCTGGCATCTCCATGAGAATGGCATGCCCAGGTTAGCCCTCTGCTCCCTGGGGGAAAGTAAGAGACACGTGGAACAGAGCTGCCCTAGGAGGGCCTAGCCCAGATCAACTAACCTTCTGACAACCTAGAGATGTGTGAACTAAATAAATGCTTATTTTGCATGACAATGAGACTTTGAGGTCATTTATTATACAGTGAAATTGTGGCAATAGATGATTGATTTCTCTCCCAGGTCCCACTTTTTGTACTTTCTTCTTCTCTCCTCTTTCACCAAGAGGCTGGAAAGAGGCATTCTCTCGTCCCAGGTTAAGTTGGATCTCAGAAAGCTGGGCACCTGAACCATGGCACACGATGACCTTACAAAATTACTTTGAACAGTAGTCTGGTGGAATGCTATTGTTTAATTCTGGCTTATTGTTGCTTCATGCTTGCTGTCTGACTTCTAGGAAGTTCAAAGCCAGCCTGTGGGTGACCTCTAGTAAATGCCCATGACTTCATGTACATATTCTCATTCCCCCTCTATCTCTATCTCTATCATCTCTATCTCTATCTCTATCTCTATCTCTCTCCTTTACCCTGGATCCATGGTTCTTTCCTATTTTTACTTTTTCTCTCACTTTTATTATTTGTATATCTATGTTATGTTAATAGAATTGTTTACATCTTAGTAACTCACCTTAAGTCCATTTCTGAAATAACACAAAATATAAATAAGCATAAAACCACATATGATAATGAGAAGAAAAATTGAAAAGGTATACCTACGCAGGAAGATTTTTAATCCTACTCCAACTGCCCCTATTCCAGAAGAAAGCCTTCCAGAAAGGGTAAAGTCAAGAAAGAACATTTAAATGAGGAAAGATCTCAAGGTTGGTGGAGATAGCTGCTGGGTCATCCAGGAGCACACACATGCTTTGTAGACCCAGAAAATTCCACATGGGCAGTAGTGAGGGGAAGTGAGTGGAATTAATGTCACTGGGCGTTTACTGACTGGATGTTTAGCATATATTAACTCAATCACTCTAGTAATCTCCTGAATTATTCTCATTTCACAGATGTAGAACTTAAGGCATTAGAGAAACAGAATGAGGAATCAAACTTAAGTAGTTTAAATCTTAACTCATGGTGAAACTGCTTGACTGCCTGGTGGAAATCTCAGCTCTGCAACTGAGTATGTGATCCTGGGTAGGTTCCTTAACCTCTTTGTGCCTTAGCTTTCTGCATTTAGTAAGCAGCATAGAGTGTTAGCTATATTGTAGTAATTAGTATGTGGTAGAATAAATTGTCCTTCAAAAAATGCCAAAATCAGTCTAAGAATCCCTTTTCAATACACTCCTAACTACTGAGTGAAAACTGAATCCAAACAAAAGGCACTGTCTTTGTTCATGTGTTCATTTATTCTTCAACTAACATGCATGAGGGAATAAAAAGATGTGTTGAGTGGCATCAGCCATAAATACAATGAGATCAAAGACACATGGAACACTGTAAGTTTTGAAGTCAGGAACTTCTTAAGAGAAGAAATGTAATTTAGACTATGTCTTCAGGGGTAGGAGAAACTGGACGGCAAAGAAACCCCTTCCAAAATGGTGTGGGAAGAGAATGACTTAGATTAAGCAGCCCAGAAACAGGAGTGCCACGGCCCACAGTGGGTAATGGAGGTTGAGATTTGAGGCTGGTATTCTCCAAGGTAGCTCATTCTCCCCTGGATTCACCTCTATCACCCATCATGCAACCTAGCACAGAGTAAGTACCTACTATATGTCTATTGAATGAATGAATGAATGAATGAATGAATGATAAGCACACATGGTTAAACACTACACTATGAGGCACGCCTTCCACACCCAATACTTTGGATTGCAAAATTTACTTGAATGAAAAACAGCCAGGTAGAGCCTGCCCTACGGTGGCCTAAGTGTCATTCCCCTCTGCTCTGTAGTATTTTCTCACTTTATATAATAATTTTCACATCATAGCTCTCCCTTTGAGGAACTGAAAATTAGCATTAACTTCTTTTTTTTGAGACAAAGTTTGGACCCTAATGAAAGCAGGAAGCATGGGTGGCACTAACCTGGTCCTTTGTTCCCAACTAGATAGCCACATAGCTGCCTTGCTTTTATTCACTGAAACTTCATTTAGAAAAGAGACCATTAGAACACTGTATTTGGATGAAATAGAAGTTTCACTGTTAATGATTTAACCATTCCCATAAGAATATAATCATGGAAAAAGAAATAAAAGAAACAGTATAAATATATATGTATATATAAAACCTCAGAAAAAGAGTTGGTCTTTTTTCCACTCTTTAGAAACATAAGAAATAGTCTATCTGCTTTGGCACGACATTGTATGATTTATTTATTCTAAAATGCCAAGAATTTTTTCTAGCATCCCATAAAACTCAAAGCCATAAGAATGGACATGCTTCAAAAATAGAAAGAGAAAAGCCTGAGAGTTGTTAAGATTTTTAAATAGTGGAGCTGATTTTAACTAAGCCTATATGAGCAAAGCCAAATCTACTTCAGCATGGGTATTAATAATAATGTGACATTCCCTAATAATAATGTGTCTAGTCAGTACTTTCTCCAGTGTAATTTTAGAGAATCCATATGGCATGGGAGAGAGATTGTGTGCAGCAAAATGGTAGATGAGGCAGCAATTAAAACCCAAACTACTGGCTGAGCTTGCAAAAAAAAAAAAAAAAGAGAGAGAAAATGTCCCAAATACCAAGGCAAAGAGGTATCTGATAGCCAGAGAAGAAGGTGTACAAGCTAATAGGGTGGGACTTGGGGGAGCTGGGAATCAAATACTATTAACAGGTAAGAGCTTGGAGTGTAATGCTCACTCAGGCATAAGAGACAAGGCCTCTGGCCAAATTGGGTAGCAGTTTGGAATTCCTATATATGAAACCTGTGCATAAAGCTAGAGTTGTAAAAAGCTGCAAATGAAATGAAAGGATTAATATACTCTACCAATTGGCCAAGAGATATGACAATGAACCTTTTCTCTGCTGAGTCTCTGACTACAAATAATAACAATAATAATAATAATAATTTATCTGATAGAACTCAAAGCCAATATTCTACCTAAAAATATTTGGAGTACAAATTTACTTTATTCACTTACTGTGGAAAGCTCCAAGGCAATAAATTAACATCAAAATTAAGATGAAATTAGGTCTAGTTTATAAGCTCGCTCGGGGAACCAAAGTCAAAATTACTCTGAAAGTTCTATTGCTGGATGCCAAAATTAGTGGGCAAAAGTTTGAAGAAAAGCAAGATTTGCATAGTATCTCTCTCAAAGTATCTCTCTCAAGGTATATGCTCACTACAAAAGGAAAAATAGTAACTTTACAATGGAGAAATCTGGCAGACACCATCTTAATCAAGTGATCAGTATCCCAATAGTAAGACATATTGACATCATAAATCCTTTGATATGATGCACTAAGAAAAACACATCATTTCTGTAGTATTCTTGCTAAACATGCCTAATCCAAGTCCAACCGGGAGGAAACATCAGACAAATCCAAATCCAGAAACATTCTACAAAATAACTGGTCAATACTCTTCAAAAAATGTCAAGGCTATAAAAGGCAAGGAAAGATTGAGGAACTGTTACAGAAGAAAAGAACTAAATGTGCCATCTGGGATCCTGGATAGGATCCTGGGACAGAAAAAGGACATTAGTGGAAAAATAGTGAAATTCATATAAGGTCTTAAGTTTATGTCCCAATGTTAATTTCTTGGTTTTGATAACTTCACTACATTAAGATGGTAATAGTAGAAGCCAGGTGAGGGATACATGGAAATTTTTCTGTAAGTCTACAATTAATTCAGAATAAAAATATTTAGAATAACAATCATCCTCTGGGTGCTTTGAGCCTTTGGCTAATTTGCTTCTGGACCCAGGAGTTGGGAAAGCAGATCTTGGTGCACATCTTGGTCCTGACCAAAAACACCCAGCCCCAGCAAAAGAAAGCACAAGCTGTGGAGTATGGAAAGGTAAGGTTCCAACAGGGTACTCAAGGCCAGTCACAAACAGTGTCTGACATTGGCCTGCACCAGAGACCATCCAAAAAGACTGAGAGTCCTAGCAGGACTACCTAATACATAGAAAGAAAGCCAAATGAGCAGCCAAAATGGGGACACACACACAAAAAAAGCCCCAAATGAAAAAATAAGAGAAGTCTCCAGAAAAAGAGCTAAATGAAATGGAGATAAGCAGTCTATCAGATATAGAGTTCAGAATACTGGTTGTACGGATGCTCAACAGCATGAAAAAAGATTTGGAAACTATGAAGAAAATGAAGAAAGACATAGCAGAAATAAAGAATACATTGGAAGGAATAAACAGCAGATTAGAGGAAGCTGAGAATCGGATCAGTGAATTAGAAGACAGGGTAGAAAAAATCAATCAGAGATCCAAAAAGAAAATAAACAATTAAAAAACAGAAGGACAGTCTAAGGGAGCTGTGGGACAAAATGATGTGTAATAATATTCGCATCATGGGAATGCCAGAGGAGGTCAAAAGAGAGCAAGGGTTAGAGAACCTGTTTGATGAAATAATGGCAGAAAACTTCCCTAACTTGGTGAAGAAAAAGTCACACAAGTTCAGGAGGCACAGAGACTCCCAAGTAAGAAGAATCCAAAGAAACCCATGCTCAGACACATCACAATGAAAATGACAAAAATTCAAAACAAAGAGAGAATCTTAAAGGCAGCAAGAGAAAAGAAATCTGTTACCTACAAAGGAGCTCCCAAGAGGCTATCAGCTGATTTCTCATCAAACACTTTACAGGCCAGAAAAGAATGGCATGAAGTATTCAAGGTAATGCAAAATAAGGATCTGAAACCAAGACTACTCTATCTAGCAAGGCTATCATTCAAAATAGATGGTGAAATTAAGAGCTTCCCAGACAAAAAAAAAAAAAGCAAAAGGAGTTTATCACCACCAAACCAGCATTGCAGGAAATGTTAAATGGACTGCTATAATTAGAAGTAGAAATAAAGAAACATAGGCATAAAGAATTAAAATGGCAATAAATAAAGACCTATCAATAATAATCTTAAGGACTTTAAGGGAGAGATCAACAGCAATACAGTCATAGTTGTGGACTTTAACACCCCAATGACTTCACTGGATAGATCTTCCAGACAAAAAGTCAACACAGAAACAGTGACTAAATGGCACACTAGATCAGATGGATTTAATCGATATTTACAGAACATTTCACCCCAAAGCTGCAGAATATACATTCCTCTCAAGTGCACATGGGTCATTCTCAAAGATAGACCACATGTTAGAAAACAAAACCAGTCTCTGCAAGTTCACAAAGACTGAAATCTTATCAAGCATCTCAGATTACAAGGGCATGAAATTAGAAATCAACTACAGTAAAAAAAAAAAACACAAAAAACCTTAAAAACATTCAACCACATGGAGTCTAAATAACATGTTATTAAACAATAAATGGGTTACCAATAAGATCAAGAAAGAAATCGAAAACTTCCTGGAAATAAATGAAAAAGACAATTCAGGAAAGCAGTCCTGAGAGGGAAGTTCACAGCACTGCCGATCTGCCTCAGAAAGGAAGAAAAATTTTTAGTAAACTCTCTAACCATACAACTTAAAGAATTAGAAAACTCCCCTGTGAAGCCATCCAGACCAGGGATTTTGTTTGCTGGGAGTTATTTGACTACAGCTTCCATTTCATCAGTTGTTATTAGCCTATTCAGGTTTTCTGATTCTTCCTGATTCAGTTTTACATGATCTCATTCATATGTGGAATCTAATAAACAAAATAGACTGAGGAACAAAATAGATCCAGAGACATAGAAGCATGGAACAGACTGATGAATCTCAGTGGTAAGGCAAGGGTGGGGGAGTGGGCAGGGAGAGATTAATCAAAGAATTTTGATGCATATATACATAACCCATGGATACAGAAAATAGTGTGGTGAAGGCCTGGGGAGGGGGTATTTGGGGGGAAGGGATCAATGGGAACAAAAGGGGGGGATATCTGTATTACTTTCAATAATAAAGGTAAAATTAAAGAAATAAAGAGTTAGAGTGAGAACAGCAAGGAAAGTCCAGAGGAAATAGAAGGAAGGAAATAATAAAGATCAGAGCAGAAATTAATGACATAGAAACTGAAAATCAGTACAAAAGATCAATGAAACCAAGACCTGGTTCTTCAGAAAGATAAATAAGATTGACGAACCTTTAGTCAGATTCACCAAGAAATAAAGAAAGAGGACTCAAATAAATAAAATCAGAAATGAAAGAGGCAATATAACAACTGACACCACAGAAATACAAAGAATTGTAAGAAAATACAACAAGCAACTATATGCCAACAAACTAGACAACCTGGATGAAATGGACAAATTCCTAGAAACATGCGATCTCCCAAAACTCAATCAGGAAGAATCAGAAAACCTGAATAGGCCAATAACAAATGAGGAAATTGAAGAAGTAATCAAAAACTCCCAGCAAACAAGAGTCTAGGACCAGAAACATTTACAGGTGAGTTTTACTAAACATTCAAAGAAAAATTAACACCTGCTCTCCTCAAACTATTCCAGAAAATTCAAGAGGGAGAAAGACTCCCAAGCTCTTTTTGTGAGGCCAGCATTAGCATACAAACCCAGAAAAAGACACTACAAAGAAAGAAAATTACAGACTAATAAACCTGATGAACATAGATGCTAAAATCCTCAACAAAAATTAGCAAATTGTCTCGAGCAATATATTACAATGATCTTACACTATGACCAAGTGGGATTTATTCCAGGGATGCAAGGCTGGTATAATGTCTGCAAATCAATAAATGTGATACATCACATAAACAGAATGAAGGACAAAAATCATATGGTCATATCAATGGATGCAGAAAAAGCATTTGACAAAATCCAGCACCCAATTTTGGTAAAAACTCTTAGCAAAGTGGAAACAGAGGATCACACCTCAACATAATAAAGGCCATATATGACAAACCTACAGCCAACAGCATACTCAATGGTCAAAAACTAAAACCATTTCCCTTAAAAAAAGGAATAAGATAGGGTTGTATGCTTTTACCACTCTTATTACACATAGTACTGGAAGTTCTTACCACAGTGATTAGACAAGAAGAAAAAATTAAAGGCATCCAAACTGGACAGAAGGAAGTAAAACTGTAATTATTTGCAGATGACATGATATTGTACATAGAAAACCCTAAAAACTCCACCAAAGTCCTACTAAATTTAATAAATGAATTCAGCAAGGTAGCAGGATACAATATTAACATCTGAAAATCTATGGAATTTTTATATGTCAATAATGAACTCTCAGAAAGAGAAATTAAATATACATATTATATATATAATTTACCATCACAACTAATAAAATAAGACATCTAGGAATAAACTTAACCAAAGATGTAAAAGACCTATACTTGGAAAACTACAAGACACTGAAAAAAGAAATAGAGGAAGATATAAAAAAAATGGAAAACTATACCATGTTCATGGATTGGAAAAATTAACATCATTTCAATGTCCATACTACCAAAAGGAACCTATAGATTTAATATAATTCCCATTAGAATATCAGCAACATATTCCACAGAACGAGAATATTCCAAAAATGTATATGGAACCAAAAAAGACCCCGAATAGCTGCAGCAATCTTGAGGAAGAAGAGCAGAGTTGGAGGGATCATTTTACTGGCTATCAAACCATATTACAAAACCACTGTAATCAAAATTGCCTGGTATTGGTACAACAAAAAACATAGATTGATGGAATAGAATAGAGAGCCTAAAAATCAACCCATGCCTCTATGGTCAATTAATATTTGACAAAGGAGGCAAGAGCATTCAATGGAATAAAGACAGTCTCTTCAATAAATGGTGCTGTGAAAACTGGACAGGTACATGGAAAAAAATGAAACTAGACTACCAACTTACTCCATACACAAGAATAAATCCAAAATGGATAAAAGACTTAAATGTAAGTTGTGAAACCATAAAAATCCTGGAAGAAAACAGGCAGTAGAGTCACAGGCACCTCACATAGTGGAATTTTCACCGATACATCTCCTAGTGGAACAGAAACAAAGGAAAAAATAACCAAATAGGACTACATCAAACTAAAAATCTTCTGCATGGCTAAATAAATCCTCAAAATACAAAGGAACCCCACGTCTGGGAGAACATATTTGCCAAGGACACATCTGATAAGGGAACAATTTCCAAAATACACAAACAACTCATACAACTCAACCAGAGGAAGACAAACAATCCAATTTAAAAAATGGGCAGCCCAGCCGGACGTGGCTCAGCGGTTGAGCGTCGACCTAGGATTCAGGCAATCGGGGTTCAATTCCTGGTCAGGGCACATGCTTGGGTTGCGGGTTCAATCCCCAGTTGGGGGCATGCAGGAGGTAGCTGATCAATGACTCTCTCATCACTGATGTTTCTATCTCTCTCTCCTTCTCCTTTCCTCTCTCTGAAATCAATAAAGACATATTTTTTTTAAAAAATGGGCAAAGGACCTGAATAAACACTTCTCCAAAGAGGACATACAGATGGCCAAGAGACATATGAAAAAATGCTTAATGTCATTCATCATCAGAGAGATGCAAATTAAAACCACAAGGAGGTATCACTTCACACCTGCCAGAATGGCTCCCATCAACAAATGATAATTGCTGGCAATGATGTGGAGAAAGGGGAACCCTGGGACACAGCTGGTGGGAACGCAGACTGGTGCAACCAGTATGGAAAACAGTATGGAGGTTCCTCAAAAAATTAAAAATGGATATGCCTTTTGACCCAGTGATCCCACTCCTAGAAATATATCCTAAGAATCCTGAAACACCAATTAGATAGAATATATGCATCCCTGTGTTCATAGCAGCACAATTTACAATAGCTAAAATCTGGAAACATCCCAAGTTCCCATCAGTAGATGAGTGGATATAAAAGCTGTGGTACATTTACACCATGGAATACTATGTAGCTGTAAAGAAGAAGGATCTCTTACCCTTTGGGACAGCATGGATGGACCTGGAGAATATTATGCTAAGCAAAATAGGCGAGGCAGACAAAGACAAATATCATATGATCTCATTCATATGTGAAATCTAAGAACAAAATAAACTGATGAATAAAATAGATTCAGTGACATAAAAACAAGGGACAGACTGATGTATCTCAGAGGGAAGTCAGGGGTGGGTGGGTTGGTGGTTGAGGAGAGATTAACTGAAGTATTTATATGCATATATGCATAACTCTTGGACACAGACAATTGTGTGGTGAAGGCCTGGAGCAGGGGGTCAATGGGGGGTAGAAGGGGTCAATGGGGGGAAAAGAGGACATGTGTAATACTTTCAACAATAAAAATAAATTTTTAAAAATGTTCCAAAGACAGCAGGAAAATTTTGTGCTCTGGTCACTGGGGAGAAAGGACTTGGCTATTAAGGTTCCTGCTTCCACAGAATTATTCTGGGATGTACGTTCCAGGGTGGTGACTTCATATGCCATAATGGCATGGGTGGCAAGTCGATCTATGGGGAGAAATGTGATGATAATTTCATCCTGAAGCATATGGGTCTTGGCATCTTGTCCATAGCTAATCCTGGACCCAACACAAATGGTTCCCAGTTTTTCATCTGCATTGCCAAGACTAAGTGGTTGAATGATGAGGATGAGGTCTTTGACAAGGTGAAGGAAGGCATGAATATTGTGGAAACCATGAAGCGCTTTGGTAAGACCAGCAATAAGATCACCATTGCTGACTTTGTATAACTCTAATAAATTTGACTTGTTTTATCTTAACCACTAGACCATTTCTTCTATAGCTCAGAAGAACATCCCTTCACCCCTTCTGTGCAAAATATCCTATAATCTTTGTGTTCTTGCTGCAGTTCATTGAGTTCCATGTTTTTCTTATTCCCCATTCCCATCTAGCTGGGTTGCAGAGTTAAGTTTATGATAATGAAATAAAAACTAGACAACAACACAAAAAACAAGAAACTATATTACCAGAGCCTAACCTATTGGACTAGCCTTTATCAGAGGCTAACTGACCTGGGGCAAGGGAATTACTCAACTATAGCTCCCCTGAGCTTTCCATGTGGAGAAGGTAAATACTCAAATCTAGCCCCTCCAGCCATCCTGTCCCACCTATGGAGTGGGGGAGAAAACTGAAAGTTACTTGTAAAGTTCACGGCCAAAGGACACAAGCACACTAAAAGACAGAGACCTAATCATAGCAATAGAGAATCCTCTTCCCCCACACCTCGCCACCACATCACTAAAGGCCTAGTTACCAGAGTTCCTTTTACATGGTACATCATGTCTAGCTTTTAACAAAAAATTACAAGGCATACTTAAAGGCAAAAAACACAGTTTGAAGAGACAGAGTAAGTACCAGAACTAGACAAGGATGTTGTAATTATCAGACTGTGAATTTAAAATAAATAGTTCATATGCAAAGTGCTCTAATGAAAAAGTAGACAGCATGCAAAAACTGATGGATAAGGTAAGGAAAGAGATGGTAATTCTAAGAAAGCATCAAGAAGAAATGTTCAAAATAAAAAACACCAAAACGGAAATGAAGAATGCCTTTGACAGGCTCATTAGTATATAGGTGCAGAAAGAATCTATGCTCTTGAGGATATGTCCATAGAAACATCCAAAACTGAAAAGTAAAGAGAAAAAGACTGGGGGGACAAAAAGAAGAGAATATCCCAGAACTTTGGGACAACTACAGAAAGTATAATGGGAATACCAAAATAAGAGTAATGAAAAAAAAGAAGAGCAGAAACAATATGAAGCAATAATGACTGAGAAATTCCCTCAAATTAATATTAAATACCAAACCACAAATCCAGAAAAATCAGAGAACACCAGGCAGGATAAATGCCCTCCAAAACTACATCTACGCATATCATATTCAAACTGTAAAAAATCAAACATGAAAAAAATTTTGACAAATGCCAGTGTGGAGAAGAATACCTTACCTACACAGGATCGAAGATAAGAATTACATTCTACTTCTCAAAAACTGTGAAAGCAAAAGAGAGTGATGTAAAATATTTAAAGCACTGAGAGAGAAAAACCACTAACCTAGAATTCTATATCCTCCAAAACTATCCTTTGAAAGTCAAGGAGACTTTCTCAGACAGGCAAACACTGAAGGAGTGTGTTGCCAATAGACATGCCTTGCAAGAAATGTTAAAAGAAGTTCTTCAAAAAGAAGGAAATTGACACAGATCATTAAAGTTAGATCTATATATTTTCAAAAGAGCATTAGAGAAGGAATAAGTGAAAAATAAAAACTTTGATTTTTCTTATTCTTAAGTGATCTAACAACAATTTCTTCAAAATAATAACAGTAACAATATATTTGGTTATGTATATATATGTATATGCACATGTGCATATATGTCTCTGTATAAGTGAAATGAATGACAGTGATGATAAAAAGATTAGAGAAAGAGATTAGGAATATTTTGGTACTATAAGGTTCCCCCACTACCCATGAAGCAGTATAGTGTTATTTAAAAGTGGACTTGGAGAAAAAAACACTATCACAGACAGAGGAAACAAGATAGCATTGTAGGTAACACCTGTACCCGCCACCTCCCACAACCACATCAAAATTACAACTAAAATGCAAAACAATCATCACTCAGAACCTCCTAAAATCTAACTGAACAGAAGTCCTACAACCAGGGAACTGAAGAAGCACCGAGACCGGTAGGAGGAGCAGAGATGTGGGCTGATTGGGGTTGAATCACAGAGACGCAGCTGTGGTCCCACACTCAGTGCCCCGGTTTAAACCCAGGAGGGATATCTCCGTGGTGGGGATTTCCTGGAGGAGTGAGGGGGCCCAGCCCAACAGCAAATCCCCAGCCCAGGGCTCCAGGGCCAGGAAGAGAAATCCCCACAACTTCGGGCTGTGAAAATCAGCAGGGACTGTCTGAGGGTTGTGGACACTGCAAGAGTAGCAGGCAGCTCCTCTTTAAGGGCCCGTGCATGGACTCAGACGCACTTCCTCTGAGCTCCAGCGCTGTACAGCAGCTTGAAAGGAACCTGGGACACTTGGGGAGGAACTAACCTGCCTGAAATTGCGGCAAGAGGTGGGGCGGCAGCTTTCTCCCAGAAAGAAGAGCTGGCGGAGGCCATTGCTCCTTTGGCAAGTCCTCCCAGCACACAGCCAGCAGGCAGGTGCCATATTTGAATTGCCAGCACCTGACATACCTTTGGCCCCACCCCAGTGATTCCCGGAGGCCCCGCCCCTCCCTACCTGCAAGCTCATCCAAGCCATTTCCAGTGGCTTTTTTGTGAAAGTGGCATCTCGAGCCTCATGCTTAGGACTTTCCTAAAATCTCTCAAACAAGCAGCAGCGTGCCCCATATGGCTTGATACAGGGCCCCAGGCCTGGCGCTAGTGGCAGCCTGCACTGGTTCACAGCTTGGCCTCTCCTGGACACCTCCAAGCCCAGCACAAGTAGCAGCCAATTACGGTTTGCTGTGTAGCTCATGCTGGGTGGCCCTGGGGCAAGGCACTGGCACAGGCTGACTTTGCACCTCCCGGGAGGCCTCAGAGACAGTGCACCTCGTGGTCAAACTCGACCACGCTGGATTACAACCCTACCATATCTACAAGTGACACACTCAAGGGGTGCACTTGGTGAACACCAAAGCTCCACTGAAGTAAATCCTGCTCCAGAGGGGTGTCTCCAGCACAGCAGCTCTCTGGCTGTAGTTGCAGCTGGTCCTCACAGCTGACTGGCCTGGGGGTCAGTTCCTCCCAGGGACGCCAACAGCAACCAAGGCTCAACTACAACACAGCCCACAGGGGAGCATCTAGAAGGCCCAGCTCAGGTGACTGGGGAAGCTGAGCGAATGGACCCTACAGGACACCTACTACACAAAGCCACTCTACAAATTCCAGGAGACATAGCAGCTCTACCTTATACATAGAAACAAACACCTGGAAGCAGCCAAAATGTGGAGGCAAAGAAACATGTCACAAAGGAAAGAAAAGAAGAAATCTTTAGAAGAGGAACTAAATGAAATAGATCCAAGCAAGCTAACAGATATAGAGTTCATAATTTTATTTATAAGGATGCTCAACTATATTAGTAAGAGTATTACAAAAACAACTAAGAAAATCAATGACATAATAAAGTACCAAATTGAAATGAATGCTACACCAACTGAAATGAAGAATAATTTACAGGGAATCAACAGTAGAGTAGAGGATGCTGAGAATCAAATCAGCAATTTGGAACACGAGGAAACAAAAAACGCACAACCAGAAGAGCAAAAAGAAAAAAGTATCCAGAAATATGAAGATATTATAAGGAGCCTCTGGGACAGAGTCAAGAGGCCCAACATTTGTATTATTGGGGTGCCAGAAGGAGAAGAAAGAGAGCAAGGAATTGAAAACCTATTTGGAAAAAATAATTACAGAAAACTTCCCCTACCTGGGGAAAGAAATGGACTTACAAGTCCAGGAAGCACAGAGAGTCCCAAACAAGAGGAACCCAAAGAGGCCCACAGCAAGACATATCATAATTAAAATGCCAAAGGTTAAAGACAAAGAGAGAATTTTAAAAGCAGCAAGAGAAAAGCAGTTAATTACCTACAAGGGAGCACCCATACGACTGTCAGCTGATTTCTCAACAGAAACTTTGCAGCCCAGATGAGAGTGGCAAGAAATATTCAAAGTGATGAAAAAGAAGGAACTACAACCAAGATTGCTCTACCCAGTAAAGCAATCATTTAGAACTGAAGGTCAGATAAAGAGCTTCACAGATAAGAAAAAGCTAAAAGAATTCACCACCACCAAACCAGCACTATAGGAAATGTTGAAGGGTCTTCTTTAAGAAGAAGTTAATGAACAAAAGAATCTGACAAACTAAATAGATCCAGAGATATTGACTCATGTAACAGACGATCATATTTCAGAGGAAAGAGGGAAGGGGGTGGAGAGTGGGAAAAGATTAACCAAAGAAGTTATATGCATATATGCATAACCCATGGACACAGTCAATAATGGGGTGAAGGCCTGGGGAAGGGGTGGGAGCGAGGTGGAGGGGGTCAATTGGGTTGAAAAAATGGGACACCTGTAATACTTTCAACAATAAAGATTAAATAAATAAATAAATAAATAATAAAAAGTAAATAAAGTAAAAACCGAAAAACATAAAGAAGGAAAAAAAAAGTGGATTTGGATTAATTGTAAACATGTGCTGCAAATTCTGGTGCAACCACTAGAAAAGATGCCATTTATAACAGCACAAAAGTATCAAATATCTAGGAAAAAGTCTAATGAAAGACGTAGAAAACCTCTAAAAAAGAAAACAAAAAAGTTTGGTAGTTTCTCAAAGTTACACATATGCCTACCATATGATTCATACATTCCACTCCTAGGCATTTACTCAAGAGAAAGCATATTTCTATTTTTTGGTGGGGAGGCAGGGGTGCTAAAATTCTTCTGTATCTTTATTGTGGTAGTGGTCGCACAACTCTAGGAATCTGTCATAATCATAGAACTCTATACCAAAAAAAAGTGAACCTTTTCAGGTATAAATTTTAAAATAAAATAGAATTTAAAAAATCAAATGTGGTCTTGGAAAATGAGGCCATATCTTCTTTGAATGGAAAACATATTTAAATTCGCAAAAGCCCCACCTTACCCGGCTCAGTTCAAGTAGAAGGAGGAGAGTTTATTACTGTTCTTCCAGGTGAAAGGCATGAGTACAAAGAATCTGGGGGGGGGGGGGCATATTCTGCATTCTAAATTAAATGTGGAGATCTTTTCATAAGAGCAACTTCTAAGATATAGCACAGGATTTCTCTACCTCTGCAATTAAGGAACTGGGAATCCATGACTCAGACACTGAACAATATCAAACTGTCTCTCAAATACTTAAAAATTAAATACTTTTGGGAACTGTATATTTCCAGTCTTCTAATTCCCTGAAATATGTTGGTACATGCTGCTACAGTTAATGTTGCTGTTTAACAAATTACCCTTAAAATTAAAAGCTTAAAACAACAATTTTGTTATGTTCATGGACTCTGTGGGTCAGGAATTCAGACAGAGCACAGAATGTCTGGAGTTTCAATTGAGAAGTTTCTGTAACTGGGGTCTTGAATTATGTGAAAGTGTCTTTGCTCACAAGTCCAGTGCATGACAAGGACCATTAGCCAAGATCTCAGTTCCTGCTGTCAACTGAATTACCACCTACACATGGTTTCTCCATGCAGCCTGGGCTTTTTCATAGCCTGGCAGCCTCAGGACTCCAAAAGCAAGTGTCACAGCAGACAATGCAGAAGCTGCATCATCTT
Organism: Miniopterus natalensis; assembly: GCF_054644295.1. NCBI lineage: Eukaryota > Metazoa > Chordata > Mammalia > Chiroptera > Miniopteridae > Miniopterus > Miniopterus natalensis. Next base: position 78,043,065 of record NC_142103.1, on the reverse strand, counting down.
TTCCGACCTGTCCTCAGAAGTCACATGGTCTCACTTATGTCACATTTTATTGGTTACAAGAGACTCACAAGGCACTCAAGATTCAAGGGGAGATAACACAGACCCCACCTTTCATTGGAAAGACTGTCAAGTTCACATTTTAGACTAACATGTTAGATAGGAGATACTGTTGCAGCCATCTTTAAAAATTACAGTCTGCCATATTTGTGTGGTATAGTTTCCTTCAGTTAACAAGATCATTGGTATGTAGCATTCCTCAGTTAAATAAGATATCAATTTAGTGAGGATATTTCAATTCTCAAGAAGTGAGAACTTATTACAGAAGGAAATGGTTAAAAACTATAAGATGTGAGAAAATATTTTAAAATCAGCATTTCAGCTTCTTTTGCAAAGGAAAATTTGCCATTTTAATATGCAAAACTAAGCCACAGAATAAGAAAAAAATAAATGTGAAGACATTGTCACTAATTTAATAAGAATTTGAAAATTTTAAAAATTCTTCCATTTCAAAATTATATTTTAAATTTCTGGAACTGTTTTCTGTTTTTTTGTTTTTACTTTAATATAAAATATTCTGGCCCATAAGCATTTTAAGAATGTAAGTAAAATAAATCTTCATGCTTATCTCACAGCATATACAAATTTAATTTGAGAGGAATCATAGACTTAGTGAAAGCTAAAATCATAAAACTATTAGAGAAAAACATATGAGAATATCAAGGACTTTGAGGTAGGCAAAAACATCTTAAACATCTTAAACACTAAAAACATGTTAAACAGAATACAGAAAGCAATAACCATAGAACAAAAGACTGACAACTTGAACTTCATCAAAATTTAAAATGTGTATAGTACTCATCAAAGGACAGCAATGAGAAAGTGAATAGGAAAGCCATAGACTGGGAGAAAAATATTTGAAAAACATGTATCTGACAAATGACCTGTATCCAGAAAATATAAAGAACACCTACAACTCAATAATACTACAACAACAATCAACCAATAAAAATTGACAAAAGATTTGAAAAGACACTTCACAAAAAAAGATATACAAATGGCCAATAACCACATTTTAAAAAGTGCTCAACATCATGGGTTATCAGGAAAATACAAATTAAACTACAATGAAACAGACTCTGCTACCTATCTACCAGATGGCATAAGTTAAAAAGCCTAACAATACCAAATGTTGGCAAGGTTGTGAAGCAACTAAGACCCTTATACACTCTTAGGGGGGATGAAACTGGTACAACCACTTTGGTAAAAGGTCTGGAAGTTACTTATAAAGCTAAACATATACCTATGTCTTAGCAATTCCATTCATGGGTATATAACCAAGAGAAATAAAAATTTATGTTCACAAAAAGATCTGTACAAGAATGTTCAGAGCAAGTTTATTTATACAGGTCAAAAATTGGAACTAACCCTGGTATCTATCAGCAGGGCGAATAATAAACAAATGGTGGTATAGTCATACAATGGAATACTACTCAGCAATACAAAGGAATGAAATACTGATACACTCAACAATATGGATAAATCTTTAAATCATACAGAATAAAAGAATCCACAAAAGGATATGTGTTGTATAGTCCCATTTATATGAAATTTTAGAACAGGAAAGAAACACCCACAGTGAAAAAAGTTAGAATAGTGATTGCTTCTTGAATGGGGAATGTGGGCTGAAATTGACTGGAATGGGGTGAGAGGGAACTTTCTGGGGAGATGGCAATGTTCTATATCTTAATAGGGATTTGGATTGCACAGGTATATGTATTTGCCAAAGCTCAGCAAATGTATACTTAAGGTTTGTGCATTTTATTGAACATTAATTTTACATCAAAAGAGAAAAATCTATAAATAAATGGTAAGCATGCTGAAATATTTAGAGGAAAATAACTGATGGCTGCTTTCTTTGAAATGGACCAAAATTAAGATGAATTAATGGATGGATGGATGGAGGGATGTATGAATGGAGGTATGACAAATACATGCAAACCTCGTTTTACTGTGCTTCACTTTATTGCGCTTTGTAAATAATTGCATTTTTTCCAAATTGAAGGCTTATGGCAACCCTGCATCAAGCAAGTCTATTGGTGCCATGTTTCCAAAAGCATGTGCACACTTTGTGTCTCTGTGTCACATTTTGGTAATTCTTGAAATATTTCAACATTTTTCATTATTATTATATTTGTTATGATGATCTGTGATCAGTGAACTTTAATGTTACTATTGTAATTGTTGTGGGGCACCACAAATCACACCCATATAAGATGGGGAACTTATTAAATATTGTGTTTTCCAATTGCTCCACCAACCAGCCATTCTCTTATCTCTCTCCTAGGGCCTCCCTATTCCCTGAGACAACAATATTGAAATTAGGCCAATTAATAACCCTATAATGGCCACTAAGTGTTCAAGTACAAGGAAGAGTTGCACATCTCTCACTTTAAATCGAAAGCTAGAAAACAATTAAACTTAGTGAGCAAGGCATGCTGAAAGCCGAGACAGGTGGGACACCAGGCCTCTTGCACCAAACAGCTAAACAAGTTGAGAATGCAAAGGAAAAGTTCTTGAAGGAAATTAAAAGTGCTACTCCAGTGAACACATGAATAAGAAAGCTTAAAAGACTTATTGCTGATGTGAATAAAGTTTTAACGGTTTGGATAGAAAATCAAACCAGCCATAATATTTCCCTAAGCCAAAGCCTAATCCAGAGCAAGGCTCTAACTCTCTTCAATTCTATGAAGGCTGAGAGAGGGGAGGAAGCTGCACAAAAGTCTAAAGCTAGCAGAGGTTTGTTCATGAGGTTTAAGGAAAGAAGTCACCTCCATAATATAAAAGCGCAAGGTGAAACAGCAGAAAATTTATACTATATATACTTAGTTGATAAAGCAGTGGCAGGGTTTGAGAAAAATTGATCGTGAAAGGAACAGTTGACTAATACAGCAAACATCACTGTTGTCTTATTTTAATAAATTGCCACAGCCACCCTGAACTTCAGCCTGATCAATCAGCTGCCATCAACATCAAGGTAAGACCCTCCAATAGCAAAAAATATTATGACTCTCTGAAGGCTCAGATGATGGTTAGCATCTTTTAGCAATAAAGTGGTTTTAACTAAGGTATATATGGTACATTGCTTTTTAAACATACTACTATTACACTACAGTATAATGTAAACATAACTTTTATATGCCCTGGGAAACCAAAATATTCATGTGACTCATTTTATTGTGACATTGGCTTTGTTACAGTGATCTAGAACCAAACCCACAATATCTCTGAGGTATGCCTATATAGTAAAATGTTAATGATACAATTTAAGTCAGGGATTTATGGGTATTCACTGTTCAATCCTTTCAAATTTTCTGAATGTTTTACATTTTTCATGAAATGTTGGGGAAAACTGAATGGATAAGACTTTGTTGCCAATTTGATAAAAATTTGAAAATTGTAAGAACTATTCCATTCTAAAATTTATTTTTCAAGCCCTAGAATTTTGTAACAGTAAGATAAAATATTCTGGTCCATAAGATAAGAATTTTAATAAGCATACTGAAATTTGATTCTAAACAATAGAGCTTCAAGTGAAACAACAGCTCTATGATTCTGAGACTCTTGACATTTTCTCAGAACATTCTGCCAGCATTTGCCATTAGCTCTTTCTGGAAACTGAAGCAAGAAATAAAAAATGTTCAGTGCTCTTTGCCCAGGCTCTTTGGTTTTATTTGCTTGTGCTTTATTTGTTTTTATCTTTTTATTTTTTTTTAACAATTGCTTCATTGTTAAAAAAAAAAAAAACAAGGAATGAGGCATACTCTATTAACAGCTTGGCATGTTGCCTGCTACAATTTCTTCAAAGGATACACAATCCTTGAAATATTTATATAAATATATATACACATATAACCTTCAGATTTTTGGTATAAATAGGACCATTTTATATAGACTCCTGAATTTTGCTTTATCTACAAAACAGCATGACACATGTATGGTAGCCATTAGTGCTATTCACCAACATCTGGTTTCCCTCCTTCTGAACATATGGATGGGGCCATGTGACTAGTACTGGTCAATGAATTAAGAGAGAAAATTATACATATTTCTTCCCAGCTAAGAACTTGTTGGGCTCAACCCTGCAAAGTTCTCTTCTTTCTCTGGCAGAGTGATTGGTACATTCAAGGTAGTGGCTGTTCTGTCAGCTTCAGTCCCTGACTGGATACTATGAAAAAAAATCCCCCTGACAAGAACAATGGATACAGAGAGTAAGCAAGAAATAATCCTTTGTGATTTAATTCCCTGAGATTTGGGGATTAGTTGTAACTGCAGCATTACTTAGTCAATCCCTGCTAACACATTGAACATTTCCTTCAGGTATGCATATTTGGGCTATCTCATTCTTTCTCGTGGCTAAATAGTACTGTCTTAAACTAATGCAACAAAATGTATCCAACTATTCCCCTATTGTTGGGTATTTGATTTTCTTCCAAAATTTTTGCTATTACAATGTTTGTTGCAATAAATAGTATGTGCACAAACACACATCTATTACAATCCATTTTTCAAATTTTTTTCTGATTAAAAAGTTCCTAAAAGTGAACTTAACAGGTAAAGGGGGTTAAAACATTAGATATGATGCTGCCATTTGTCCTTCAAAATGCTGAACCAATTTAAATTCCTACCTATAGAAAGTGAGAGTACCTGTTATTCCACATGCTCACCTGCAATCAGTTATATTATTCTTTTTAAATGTTGCCTATATAATATTCCATGAAGATTATACTTCATTGTTATTTCAGCTTGCACAATTATTAGGCTTCTTTTCATAGATTTAAAGGCTATTTGTATTTCTCCTGAGAATTGTCTATTCCTGTCCTTAACACATTTTTGTCTGTTGATTTTATAGGAGTTTTTCATGAATCCTGAATGTTAATTCCCTGGTTCTTATACCGGTTATAAATATTTTCTCTCAGTCTATCCCTTATCTTTAAGTTTTTTTATGGTGCCTTTTGTTATAGAGAAATATAAAATTTTCCTGTAGTCAATACAGTCAACTTTTTCCCTTATGGTTTTTGGAAACTATGCCCTACCACAAAATAAAAATGTATTCAATGTTTTCCAATCAATTGACACTAAAACCTTTATTCATAATCCATTCTTTCTCCACTGACTTGACAAGTTCTATATATATCTTACAATAAAGTCCATAAAATGGGTCCTTTATGGCCTTTATACTCTTGTCCACTGATATTTTGGTTATTATCCTACTAGTACATTTTGATATTTTCAAATATCTACAAACTATATAAATTCTAGTACCTGAACTTCAATATTCTTCTTTTTCAACATTTCTCAATCCCTTATTTTTCTTGAGGAACTTCAAAATCAGTGAGCCAATTTCCCTTCCCCTACACCCACCAAACCAAACCAAATCTAATAACAACAATAACAAAAACTCATATTGTAATTTTGATTGGAATTGCTTCAAATCTAGAATAATTTGGACAGACTAAAATGTTTACAATAGTGTCTTCCCATTCAGAGATATGTATAATAAAGTTTTGAAATTGTATTCATTTTAGTCTTACACATTTCTTACCCAATTTATTCCCAGGTGTTTCATGATTTTTGTTGATATGGGGAATAGTATCCCCCATTACATAACACTTCCTAGTGTTTACTATTGCTTTTTAGGTAGTTTTGTATTTAGCTGCTTTCCTAAATACTTTTAATAGTTCTAACCATTTTTTAAATGAAGTCTTTTGGATTTCTAGATACACAATCATATTCGGGTTCTAATTTAAAAAGTAGTCTTCAGTTCTATTTTGGGCTCTTTAATCAGTGATTCCTAAATGACTATTTCCACTATACCTAGGGGTAAGAAAATAATGGGATTTTTACAGCTGGAAGGAACCTTATAATGATCTAATCCAAGGGTTACCTAGTCAAGGACCTACTAGGGTATGCAGGTAAAATAACTGGGAGAAGGTATAAGACAATGAGGAATTGTAGAGACTGGGAAGAAATGCAGAGAACAGGCTTTGTCTGAGTTGGGCAGCTGCCACCCCCAACTGGTTGTTGCCACAGGGAAATGTAGGCCCAGATTCTACTTTTCAAGAGGTGCCAGATATATAGATTTTTACATTTAAACTCCTCATTTTAAAAACATTAAACAAAAGTCAAACAAAATACAATTGCCAGCTTTCAATCTAGGAACTTGAATCTAATCCAATATTTCATTTAAGGCAATTTAAACTCAGAAAGGTATATCAGAGATTGCTGAAGGAGTGGCGTGTAGGAGAGGGTTTTGTATTTTAACTGCTTGGTGGATCAGACCAGTATCTGCAAAGTACTAAACTAGGCAAGTGTTTTGTTTGGTTTGGTTATAAACAAGGAGTTTAGTCCCTAATACTGACATTTTGTATTCCCTGCTTGGTTCATCTTGGCTTAGATTTGCTGTGGTGGCAAATGAAAAGGGTACCTTTTAAATCATCCTTCTATATTTGGGGAAATTCCCACATTACGTTCCCCATTACACCAACATGGAAGTCAGAGCTCAATTTCCCAGCCTTCCTTGCAGTTTTAAACATGCAGGTGACCCAGGCTTCACGAATTAGAGAAGCTTACGTGAGACTTTGACTTGGAAGGGATTAACAAACAAAACCCAGCTATGTGTGGGCCACGTTTGATGTCAGAGGGGTCCAGCTTTCTGGAGTGACAAAGGATGCAAGGTTGCCAAAAGTGGTGGTAGTCATAGCTGCAGTTAAATTGAGCTCTTGGCAGCAGTACAAATGCAGCAATGAGTCGTGGGTGGTGCAGTGGTAACAGAGGCCATTTTCTCATCAGACAAGTTCTACAGCCCAGTCTGGGCACTGTTCCTAGAATTTAGCCTCAAGCTTATTTCTCCAGCCCTTCCAAAGATACTGTGAACTACCCAGGATCCTTTTAATAAATTTCTTTTTGCTTAACTAGCCAGAGATATTCTGATTTTTAAAACTAAGCTCTCACCAATACAAACACCATCAGGCAGTGACAGAATCAAATTTAAGATCTCGGTCGTTTTTATTCCCAGGCCAGCATTCTTTTTATGACATCATACTATTTATATTTAATGCTTTTAGGAAGGTTCAAAATGCTGTGGTTTTAAAAAAAAATGTATGCTGAAGCTCCCATCTTAAAGATATGCTATGAACACTGTCAAAATGTCTATTTGGTTCTTGATGAGAGTAGATGTTTGGGAACTCTTAGAATTTTTTTATCTTTGTTTTTGCTTTTGTTCATATAGATTCATAGACTAGTGGCTTCCTTAAAAGATGTTAGCTTACAATAAAAACACCAATAATAATACACACAGAGTTGTTCAAACAAAGATAGAGCAAAACCACATAAAAGAAGAGATAATTGTCCTAGATAAATTGGGATGAGATCATTACAATGTTCTAAGCAGTAAACTTACAATCTTCTTCCTTGAACCAAAGGACAGTAAATAGGGTGGATTACATTAATGTTTCCCAACCTTGGTCCACCAACGATGATGTTTATTTTCCACCTTCCTGGCCTCCAAGTTTTTAAAGAGTTTCTTCCAACCTCACTTATTAAAGAATGTTTTCAATGACCTCATCATGGGTAAATACATAACTAACTGAAATACCAAAAACAGAACATAGATTCCTATTACTATTTTCCTTCGCACCAAGTTGCAACTATTGATAAAGGGGCTTACTTGTCTAGTGTCCACTATGCACTATAGTGCACTAAAATAAGAACTTTGCATACATTATCAAATTTATTCATCACAACAGCTGTATGTGGTAGGTATTATTATCTGCATTTTGCAGGTAAAAACATTGTTGAGCAACTTAATCAAGGCCACCAAGTTGACAAATGACAGAGCTGAGATTTGGATTCAGGTCTTCAAGTCCAAAATCAGATCTATTTATGTTATGCTACCTCCCACAGGATAAATTTTAGTTTTACAAGAGAGAAATTTTTCTCGAGGCTCTAAATCTTAGGAATTTATTACATGAATGTTCATAGGAAAACTCCTGACCCTGCCATTGATAATAGGGTTCTGAGGGAGAACTGTGTAATAATTCACTACAATCACTGAGGCCTGAGACACGATACTGAAGGTATCTGGGAAAGACACAAGGCGAGGGTGAACTGGGCATGGACCCTGCTCTCTGTGAGCTCCACTCAGGCGGGGAGAAGAGGTGAGTGTACAGAAAACCAAAATACATACAGGCTACATGGGGTGGGTGTCATCTCTGATGAGTAGATCAAGGCTTAGGGAGTGGCCAGAAGGAGGGACAGGCATGGGGCCTTCCCTGCTGCTGCTGCTGCTACTGCCTGTGGTTCAAAATCTAGGGCCCACAATGGGAAACCTTGCCCTGCCCATGTTCCCAATTGCTTAGCCCTGCCAAAGCCTTGTCCCTGCCTGGCTCCCTGCTGAAATCTGCCCATCAGCTATCCAAAGCTCTGAGACTCTCTACACTCTTGGATAATAATCATGAGCTCTCATATAGGCCAATCTGACAGACCATGAAAAAAAATGGTCCCAGAAAAATAGATACAGCCTAGAGGCAGAACTAGTGACCCCCACAAGGCAGAAGAGAAACACCTGCTCCCTAAACTGCCTCTTTTTCCCTAGTCCCTGTATTCCCTCAAGTCCATTTTGAGGCAAATATCTCAGGAAGGTCCACTCATCAATCCAATAGTCCATTATTAACCCTGGCACCTTAGGCAGAGGTAGTTTATTAGCTCCCCAAGAAGAGGTGCAAATCTCTGAGAAGAAGAAAAATGCCCTGGGCTTGAACCTCTGCCCAGAGCAGCAGGTCCAGGCTCTGAGTCCCCAGGTGTATACTGAGGGTGCCAGGTATGTAAGCAGGGGAGAGTCAGGGCCACAGAGGCGGAGCCCAGAGGCCTACACCACAGTCCTGCCTCTGCCTGCCTGCTCTACTATTTTAATGCATGGATTTGTAAAGGGAACATTTTACAAGTGTATTTATAAAGCTACATTTTAAGAGTTTCAGAATGTCAATGCCCGGAAGGGGTCTCAGAAATCATTATTATAAAGACAAAAGAGTGAGGTGCAGGTAGGTAAAGTGAGTTGCCCAAGTCACTTGGCTGTGAGGCTGAGGCTTAGCTCTCCCTGACTTCCTTACAGTCAGAGACAGATTGTCCTTCCTCAGTGCAAGGTAATCAATTATTTACTTGTTTGCTGCAAACTGTAGACTGAATGCTCCTTGAGAAATAGGATCATTCATTGAATTATTCAACAAACATCTATTGTACTTGGCAGGAGCCAATTGTGGAGGCAAAGACGTAAACAAATAACTCAGCAGGGGCTACCAACGGACAGTAGATAAAAAGCACTTAGCATGATGTTTGGCCTAACATAAGCATTCAATGAATGTGAATTCTACAGAAGCATTCTTCTAGTGAAATGGAAATAAGGAGAGAGGTATAGGCAAGGGTCAGATTATGACCAAACTCACATGAAACACTGAAAGGGTGAGATTTGCCTTGAAGACAATGAGGAGCTGATGCAGGGTTTAGAGGAGAGGAATGACATGATCAGGTTTTTAGGAAGGTCACTCTGGCAAAACTTTGGAATATGAGAGTTAAGAAAAGAAAATCAGTTACAAAGCTCTCAAGAAAATTCCAAATGAACAGTGATGAAAAGCTGAACTGACACAGCGAAGCAGGGGATGTAGAGAAGTAGTTTAAAAAGTACAATTTCAAGAGGTTGGGAGAGGTCAAGATAGGAAACAGGGCAGAGACAAGGCAAACCCTCACCCAGGTCCTTGGGATAAGTATGGTAGCCTCTACCAAGATAGGGTCCCCAGCTGCAACTTTATGGGAGAAAAAAATGAAGTCAATTCAGGAAAAGTTATGTTTGGATGCCTAAGAGACATCCAAGGGAGAGATGTCCTGGAGGCATTTGTATTTCCAGGTCTATAGTTCAGGAGAAAGATCCAAGCTTGAGGAACTAAAATGGAGAACTCGGCCTCCAGCTGACAGTGAGATCAATGAGGGCTGGATAAAATGTAGCCACTTAATAAATATTTATTAACACCATACTATCAGCCAGGCACTGTGAAAAGTGACAAAGCTAAAGCAGAAAACAAGAGATGGTCCCTGTCCTCAAAGATATTACATTATATGGTGAGAAGACCCAGAATATTCATAAATAAATAAATAAATAAGCTAGTAAAAGTGCCTAGCACACAATTATAGGGTGTGGTGTGATAGTGACTGGCTATGTAGATCCTTTGCCTTTGCCCAGAAAAGAGCATGAGGAACCAAAGGGAAGGCTGAAAACCATGAACTAGGGACCCATAGTTGTGGGCCAACCAATAAGGCACAGTGCCCAACACCGAGCATGTCAGACGGAGACATCCTGGTCTACTCTCATCTGGAAACAATTCCACCACCTCCAAACTAAACCCCTAAGGATAATTCTAGCAATTTGTTATTGCATTCAGGACCTATGATATGTACTGAACCCAGTGCTAGATGCTGGGAACAGGGCAGTGAACAGGGCCATAAGGGTCCCTGCCCCTCAGAAAGTTCATATTCTAATAGGGTAAGATGCACAAAAGCACACACATGCCAAGTATAGGTATCTAAGTAAAGTAACTGCAAGTTGTCATAAGAAAAATATAAACAAGAGGCTAATAATAAGTGAGTGATCTGCTTTAGGTAGGATAGTCAGAAAGTAAGTCTATCTGAGGAAGTGACATTTAAGCTGAGTCCTAGAGTTTGTCACGAAAAGGATGGTGATGTGGACATTCCAAGCAGAGGGAACTATGTGTGCACAGGCTTAGAACCAGGAAAGAGCTTGATGTGTTTGAGAAACTGAGTGACAGCCAGCAAGGCCAGAGGATAGGGCTGGAGAAAAAGAAGTGATGACACTAGAAATGTAAACAGAGAGTCACATCACTCAAGGCCCTGACAGCTGCAATAAAACGTTTGGATCTTGTAGGGACAATGGCAAGCCACTGAAGGGTTTTTCAAGCCAGGCACAACCTGATCTGATTTTCCTCTTAAGGGATTTCTGGCCAAGAGAGGGCCTAAAGATCATGAGCTGGTTCTTTTTGAGCACGCACGCCTTGAGGCCATCCTCCAACCACAGTGTGATGGTCCTTTATCCCACCCTCAATTAGGGTCAGGCCTCCATCTGTGAAGCAACTTCTCCTCCTTGGATCTCCTGCCTGGCCTAAGTGCTTCCCCCAAAGCCCCATAAACTCACTAAAGTATTTCCACTAGACTTTGTTAGAGTGTTGGGAGAATGGATGCTTTCGTAAAAGGACACAAAATAATAAAACTAAAGCACTCCCTCATTTCTGATGGAAATTTTTCTCCTTCACTGCTTGCCATTAGTCAATGGCCTGAGCAATTGTCTTTGTTCTTTATTGTCTCCGTTTATTTTGCAAAAGGCCATGAACATGTGTACTACTATGAACAATAACAAAGAACTATAAATTCTTATTGATCCCAGAAGGTTGGGAATTCTAAACAATAAAAATATGTCCTCTGACTGCTTCTCTCAAAAGAACATTTTAGAAAAACAAAAGAGCTTTGTTAAAACAACAAATGAGCTTTTGGGACACTTTGGACCTCATGGTGGGCTCAGGTCACCAGGTATTCATGCAAAAGATGACTGACTTCAGGGACAAAGTTGGAAAGACCTCCCTGCCACCCGCTCCTGGGCTCACTTCCTCAGTTCTCAGTCCACATCTTGACTGCATCAAGCCCAGTTTCCTATATAGCTTTCAGCCACAATTGTTTTCAGGAGCCAGAATTCTCAGCCTAAAGAGAAAGTCCCCTTTGTCCTCGATCCATGATTTAATTTACATTCTCCTGAACACTCCATTCACTTTGTTTTCAGGCTAAGAGAAGTCTCACAATTGTACTAGACCCTGAATTTGAATTTCCCTGTGTTTCCACTGTTTGGAAATTTGCCCAGGTCAGCCACTGAACAGTCCCTTCAGAATTCAGCTTTACCTTAGAGAAATCTTTACTGTTCATGATTTCTTATATTTCTATAACTACTGTCATATATTTTCCCTCCTTTTCTATATTCTTTGTCTGCCCAATTACACAGATGTGTGTGAGCATACATACACACAGTAATAGACATACATATAACTTTTTCTCTGATAATCAGTAGTTTCCACTATCCTTTCCAACTGAATCACATTCCTAGGGAGATGTCCCTCCTTCTTCATTGCCCAGATTTTAGAGATGTGCATTTAACTTTTTTTTTTTTTTTTTGCCTTTCTCACTCAGATGTACCCTTCCTGGCATTCCTCTGATCCTTCAACACCATGATTCACAAGATAATGCGACCAACTAACTTTCAATGCTTTTGTCTCTCTGTTCTCACCTATAAACTTTAATAGGCAAATACATAAGAATTTACTAGAAATGAGCAAAACTTGACTACAAAGTAATGTAAATGCAAAGAATTGTCAATTTCTAATAAAAAGTATGTAGAGAACTTGCTCTTTCTGCTCTTTAAACAATCTTGAAGGAAAAACAGATTATTGCTAGCAGAATATGGCTTACCTGAATGTATTATAATCTACCATCTTCGTGAGCTTACAGTCAGCAGCCCTAAATACCTGCTTGATCTCTCTGGATTTTGATTTTTCATCTCTCAACTTTTGTAGGGCAAGTTCAAGGTTGCTAAAAGGAAACTGGAAAGGAGAAAAGAAAGGATAGATAATTTAAATATGCTCGAGACATAGGCAGCCCAATCTTTCTGATGACCAGAAAAAAGACTTCACACTGTGAACCTGAAGTTAGCTGGGCATGTCTTTCCATAGAGATCAACACATAGGAGACATGACTAGGTTTGTATCCCTTCAGTTAAGGCTTTAGGACTAGGAGTGACATTAACATAAACCCAGATCTGAGAGAAATGAGCTAAGGTATGGCAGGCCACAGGAATCAGAAAACAATAACCACTTCTACCTCAGCCTCCTCCCTTTAGCCCTTAGACATTGGCCTAGTATGTTGGGAAACCCTAATGGAGAGAACAGGGATTCAAAATTGGATAAGTGGACCCCCATTTTCTCCAGATCTTTAGAGTGGGACCCCGGAACTGCTGGCCACCACATGATACACTTAGCAGAGCAAGGCTGGGTGTTAAAGGTCCACACACACTGAAATCCCCTTTCATTCATTCTCTAGGTATCCCCCAGTTTCTGTCTCCTACTCTGTGATGCAGTTTTTGACTCTGTAAGAATACTCCTTATTCAATCCAGTAAAGCATTAGGTTGTAAATAATTACAACTAAGAACTAAAAAATTAGAAGACTAAATATGAAAATAACATGGATGATAATTTAGTATAAAGCTCCCTCTCTTCCACAAGAGGGTTTGGCACCTATTGCAGTCCCCCATTCCCTCCTTGTTTTACATTTTCTTTAATCTATTTCCATGATAGGATCTATTAGCTCTTTTGAAAAGATTCCTCAGACTGATATTAAAGAGTATATTAATCTTTCTCTGTTTAGAATGTCCTTGTTAACAGCAGTTTTAAAATGAAGTTTTCACTTAGGATGTCGCTACCAGGTAATGTCTTACCCTGCTTTTATCTTTTTGAAAGGAGAAAAGCCATTTATATCTTTAAATATATATATTCACTATTTCTTATATACTCATTATTGTTTGTCAACTGTAATTTTAAAAAATTTTAAATATACATATATGTATATATATTCATGCTATATATACAGTTGACCCTTGAGCAACATGGGTTTGAAGTGCACAGGTCCACTTCTACATGGGTTTTTAAAAAAATAAATACTGTAAATGTACTTTCTCTTCCTTATGATTTTCTTAATACCATTTCTTTTCTCTAGCTTTCTTTAATATAAGAACATATTACATACAAAATATGTTTATCGACTGTTTATGTTATCGATTGGTAAAGCTTCTGGTCACTATTAGGCTATTAGTCGTTAAGTTTGGGGGGAGTCGAAAGATATATGCAGACTGGTCAGTGTGGCTCAGTGGTTGAGCATCGACCCATGAAACTGGAGGTCACAGTTTGATTCCCAGTCAGGGCACATGCCGGGGTTGCAGGCTCGATCCCCAGTAGGAGGCATGCAGGAGGCAGCTGATCGATGATTCTCTCTTATCACTGATGTTTCTCTCTCTCTCTCCCTCTCCCTTTTTCTCTCTGAAATAAAAAAAAAAGTAATATGCATATTTTTGACTGTGGGTGGGGGTTCAGCACCCCTAACCCCCATGTTGTTCAAGGGTCAACTGTATTTTATATAAAGGTATAGACTTGCACTGTTTTGAATATTGATCCCTAATTTACAATAGCTATTGTAAATCACACATTGACTGAGCTTGCTATGGGCCACATAGAGTTAAGCACTTTACACACATTATCGCATCTGATCTTCACAGGACATCTATAAAAGAGACACTGTTGCTACTCCCATTTCAAAGATGAGGAAAGTGAATCTCAGGAAAATTACATGTCTAAGGCCCCTCAACTATTAAGTGTGGAGGCAGGTTTCTCAGACAAGCCTGTTGGTCTCCAAAAATCTAACTGCCCTATTACTGAGCCTCTAACATAAATTCAGTGCTTTTGAAGAGATACTGGTTCACAGTTTAACAATAACACGAATTCCTAACACTGCAAATGGAAAGATGGTGTGAGAGCCCTGGAGCATGCTGTCTAGGCCTACCGTCAGAGAGGCTGTACAGAGAAGAGCATTGTTAGGTCATAGCCCTCAACTGCTGTACCTTCAAGATTGGTGCAGTGTTCCTACTGAGGCCAAACTCTTCCCAGGCTGTTCCCACCAATGAGTGAGCAGGGTGGGGGCACCAGAGCTGAGCCATCTTGCATGACACGGGACTTCTCTGATGGGCAGTCTTTGCTCTGGGATCCCCATTGGCCTAGCCAAGACTTTCTCAGAGCTCTGCTGTGTTGAGGCTCTTCCTAACCCGTACTCCTTCCTTCACTCTCCTTTCTCAGGATTCAGATCTCTGAAGATTCTCCCTACCTACTCTTGTTTCCTTCACCTTTATCCTTCATGCATATTTCTTTTAGTACATCTCTTACACATCTGATTGTGTTTTGGCGTCTGCTTCTCAGAGGACCCAAACTGTCACGGATGTTGTGCTATACACAGAGAAACTGACCTTAGTAACTTGCCCCTGAGCATTTTATATATAAATGAAACAAAATTGGCACATAAATATTATTTCTTACAGGCAGACTTTTCAAATAAATTGTTTCTGGATAGATTTTTTAATATTAGTAAATGATTCTTAAATATACATGTTTATTTTGCATACCAAACTAGTCCAAACTTAAAATCAAGATTTTAGCAACATGTTATTTTTACTGAAGAGCACTGCCTAATAGTACTTTTAATAACAGTATCCATCTGCCATCTTATCTCAAATGAAAAAACTCTTTGAGCTCACTGTTGCCAATTTGTCCTTGAATTCTTATTTAGGCCTCAGGTGGCTCCTGTTATGGGAAGTTGCAACCCCAGCAACTATTAGATTCCCTAGGGGATTCTGTTTGTTCAGGTCTTGGCCTTCCCTGTAGGCCTGTGCCAATTAACTGGGACAGCACAGTGTGTGGCACCAGATTTTCTTCCTCTCTTATAGTTGCTGGATTTCTTTCTGAAAACATTGTTGGCGTCAGCAGAAAACTCAGGAAACTTGATTCAACCCTCGGCCTGCCTCCTGCCTGTGCCTGGCATCTGTGATGCTGGGCAGCCAAGGACCCAGCATGTAAACACAGTAGACCGGGACCTGGCCTCTATGACAGGACCTGTGGCCAAGTCATGCTGATCCATTATTCATGGCCACATGTGTGAATGCACAATGTAAAACGGGTGGCAAGATGGAGAAGAAAAGGCCTAAAGAAAGAAAAACACAGATTGCAGAGTGCTGACAGACAAGTCAAGAATTATACAAAGTAAATTCACCCTATCTGAATTCTCCTCCATGAATTTTAAGGTGTACTCATCAGCATTGAGCAAAATAAATAGGTAGCCATTCACGTTCACTTTTGCTCCAATATACAGCTCCTCAGGCTGGATATATTCTGACAGTTCACTTTTAAAGACTTCTTGTCCAGGCCTCTTAACGCGCATTCTTTTCAAGAACAATCCACCAGCATTCCCTGCAGAAAAAAGAAAAGTTAGTGAGTAGGCTTTATACAGTGGTACCTTGGTTTTCGAACGGCTTCATTGATGAACATTTCGGGTTATGAATGCCGTAAACATGGAAGTAAATGCTTTGGTTTTTGAACACGCCTGGGAAGTCGAACATGCCACACGGCTTCCTCGGAATGTAAGATCCTGAGGCCCAGCTGTCGGCTGTTGATCCCCTGGGTTTTGAACATTTCAGAACTTGAACGGTCTTCCGGAACGGATCACATTCAAAAACTGAGGTACCATTGTACTTAAAAGAACCATACACATTGCCTTTAGAGTTACTTCATGCTCAAACACAGGCCACACAACTTAGCTGTGAACTCATAGTGCCTATTTTTCTCAGAATGAAAGGAAGAATGAGAAAGTAGGTGAAGAAATGAGGATCCCTAGGTAAGTGTGTAAAGAAAAAAATGGTATAGCATTTCAGCCTTTTCTTTCTTCTCTCTACTCCCTTCCCAATATAAACATTGCGATAAACATTTAGCAAGTTCCTGCTAAATGCCAGCAGCATACTGAGAATTGGGATATCAGAAAGATGCTCCTCTTTAGTGCATGTTTGAATAATATCAGGTAGAAAATTCCTCACTTGAGCTTATTTCCGCCTATTTGTCCCAGATGATGTCTTATACATATTCTGACATACAGGTTAACTCTTTTTTTTTCCTGTAGGCAAAATATCTGTGCTTCTTTTAGCAATGTCTCATATTTCTTACTTTCCAGAATTCTCCTCATTTCATCTGCTCTCTTCTAGGCATTACTTGATTTTTTACTTCTTGAATAGCAATGAGCAGAGTTGAACATGAAACTCTAGTATCTTCTAACTGATAGTGAACTGAAATGTTTGACCTATGAATGAAACCTGAGACCAGATGAGCTTTTGGGGTCAGCTTTATCACATTCCTCCTACCATATTCAGAAACCATAGGTGGTGGAAAGACTAAGCTTTGGAGCCAAATAGAGCTGGAGTCCATCCTGGCTTTGTCACTTGCTTGATGAGCTTTAGGAATTATTTAATCTCTCTGAACCTCTCTGAATTCTCATTCATAAAATGGGAATAAAATTCCTAGGGGCATGAAAATGTACTTCTCAAATCGCTTACTGTGGGGAACATATTGTTGGAAGGCCTCAGTTGCTATGTTCTGAACTCTATCCCAAGGTTTGTGCTGAGTTCTTGCTTCCAACAGGCTGCTGTCAACAAATGACTAAGCAAGGCAGAGATACAATAAAGGCCCATTTCTGCAAGACAGGGGAGCCCCCAACTAGTGACTCTGGCTATAGGGCTCCCAGTCAGCCTTACCGAATGAAACTTTCTTAGAATTTCACTGCAGTCTAAGACCACTCCATTTCCTCCTTCTCTCTGTCCTTTTCAAGAGTCAGACATGCACTGTAGTCTGATAGCTCACCCAGCCTCTTCTGGCTCCTTCCACATTTTCTCTCACCATTTCCCCTAATAAATCTCTTGCACATTTAATCCCATCTTGGGGTTTGCCCCTTAGTGGACAAAACTTAACCTCATAAAGTTCTTGTAAGGATAACAGTGGGTACTCAATCATGGCTGCTATTATTACTAGTGAGTTTGTAGTTGACTATCAGTGCCCTTCTGTTTTACGTATGCTGCAATTGGCTTGGCCATATCTTCCCCATTCTAGATGTATAGAATTTATTTTTTGACCTTTAAGGGCATGATTTATATTCATCCTTATTTGATTTCATATTTTAAGATTTGATCCATTATTCAAATCACTATGGAGCCTGACTTAATTATACAAATTATTCATTATTCATTGCTGTGCTGAGTAGCTTATACAAGCTCATAAGGGCTGTCTGTTCAACTTCCGGAGATTTCTGCAAGCCAGTTGTTAAACTGGTGATTGCTTGAAACTGAAATTGGTCACAGTTGGGGTATTTACACCATGGAAATTGGCAAATGGTACAAATTATATCCTTTACCATTTTTTCAGAGTGCCTGTTAACCAGTATACCACTGATTATTCTACTCAAACATGTGTCTTCAGAATAGATAAAAGTTTTAAACATGTTGGGACAAAGAACAAAGCCATGCAGCTCCATAATTTGGTCAGTCAAAATCAATGGCTCTCCTCAATAATGGCCACAGCATCAGCACAGTGTGTAGAGGCATTCCATGGGCCTGGGTGCTAGAACCTTGGCAACAGCCTCAACAGACAGAAAAGGCAGAAGAAGATGGACTCTGAAGATTATACTACATTTGTTAATCTGGGATTCTTGTCTTATAGTTAAGCAAAAATCTTGTAAGGGGTACTATCAAGAATACAGATCATCTCTTGTCTTGCTGGCTGTCAATGGAATAGGTGGTAGCCAATCCATGATTTTGAAGCCCCTGGACTCCACAGAGGTGTCTCAGAAGCCGCAGAGGAAGCAAGGATAGTGTCCAAAAGGAGGCATCCCAAGTCCTCCAGTCCCAAGCCAACCAAAGCTGTTTCTCTTTTATCATGTTATATGTCTGAGTTCCCTTTTAGAGATATTTGTAAAATAAATGTTAGTGGTTCAAAAAAATGCAAGTTACTATCTTAGAACATCTAGTGTATAAAACCAGATCATAGTGCCTAATTTTCAAAGTGAAGAGACAGTTAATTGTTCTGAGGAAATTGCTATGAGAGGTATGTCTCTTACCTGAGTTCCTCTCTATGGGTTCAAACACTGAAATTGTGTTATTGCTGAGAAAATATGAAATAATAAACAGCCTGTCCTGGTCGGCACATTTGTCTGTAATCAGTTTTGCAAAGAAGCGGAGTGTATTGCTTATGTTGCCATAGCTAAATGGAAGAGAAATGAGGGTTATAGCATTATACAAGTAATCTTCCACACATTGTGCATATAAAATAAAACCTACAAAAGGTGTGTTATGGATTTTTTCATTGAATTATAATTGACATATAACATTTTCATTTCAGGTGTACAACATAATGATTTGATATTAGTATATATTGCACAATGATCACCACATTAAGTCTAACTAACATCTATGACCATGCATGGTTACAATTTTTTTTCTTGTTATGAGAACTTTTAAGATCTACTTGCTTAGCAACTTTCTAATATATAATACAGTATTATTAACTATAGTCAGCATGCTGTATATTAGATCCTCAGAACTTATTTATTTTGTAACTGGGACTTCGTACCTTTTAACCCCTTCACCCTATGATTTTAAGAGAGTAGGGTAAACTCTCTGAAGGTGACAAAGTTCAACCATCTTCTTACTAAGGTTCTAAATCTATATGCAGAGGAATTTCTCAATTTATTAAAATATCACTTATTCTTTAGATATCCAGGGTAACACATTGGGAAAATTTACCCAAAGCAAATGCCATAAACACACTACTCAAATCAGCTGCATTAAACAGCTGTTCCTTACTCATGAGTTTAGTCAGCAATTACAACAATCATGTCAGTAAGAAGAACAGTACCTAGCTCTCACTGCCCGAGCATGAGCATGCCAGCAGGTGTGCTCCACGGGGTCCTGGAGCCACTTCCCCATTTCACCTCCCACTTTCTCATGCCCATTTCTTTTCTTTCTTCTAGCCCCACATCCTCTCCTCCCTGAGTTATTCCCTCAGTTCCCCAGCATCCCCCCAAATGCCTCTAAGGGAAAAATTAACTTTTCCCTTTCAAATGCTATATTAAATATTATTTCACTTGTCACCCATATTGTAAGTAGTCATTACAAATGTTTTCTTACTGCATCTTATTAACCGTTGTCTAATATAACGCTTTTTACACTGTAAGTACTCAGTAAATATTTGTAGAAAGTTGCTGTAAGATCCTTATAGATTGGAATTTGCACTAAGAATTCTATGCCTGAATAGAATAATCTAGTAGATTGAAGATGGGATCAAAGTCTAGAATCAAAGTTCCCAAAACTAATTGCCTCATTATTGAAGAAATTAATTTATGGTCTGTCAGCAGAAGCATGTCTATGGATATCAGCTAGTGAAATGTGGAATACGTAACAACTTGTGAAATTTGGAATAGGTAACAAATCCTAAACCCTTGGGGAAGTCTTTGATAACCAAAATCATTACCCCAAGGAGGCATAGAGTAAAATAAACCATGTACTTCATCACTTCCCTGTCACAACTCTAAGCAGAGAAGTTTCAAATTTTCCTATGCTGAAATTCATTCTTTCCTTGTGGTCACAGTGATTAAAACAAAACAAAAATAGAAAAGCAAAAATAAATAAATAAATAAATTTCTATTTTGCAGAAGCAGAAAGTGCTTTTCTCTGCCACTTTCTCAGATTGCCCAAAGAAGCAGGACTGCAAAAGCATGGCACCAAGATCCCCAGTTTAAGGCCTCATGTGAGATGGAAAGTAGCTATTTGGAAGGTTAGCCCCAGGGCAGCCTGGGCAAAACAGTCAGATTTCCATAGCTGTTTTCTTAGTTCCTAGTTTCCCAGGCTCCAGATAGACCTCATACAGTATGGGTGGGGGTTGGGGGGACATCTATATCTTGTTAACCATCTTCTCTAGTATATAACTGGATATATAAGTAACAAACAGATCTGGTAACCCTCACTTATGCTATCTGATTATGAAAAGCACAAATTTGGGATAATAATCTTCCTGATGGGAAGTCCATCTGTCTCTCCTATCCATCATTAAGAACTGGAAGGGCGAATGTTTATCCTATTTAATCACCTATACATCCATTCCTTCTCTTACTGGACAAATACTAATTAAGCCCTTAGTATGTAGTCAGCACTGTTCTAACTCTGAGGGAAGCAGTAAAGCCAGTCCTTATCCTCAAGGAGCTCCTGATCTAAGGGGAGATCACAATTACATAATCAAGTAATTGCCACACTGCAATAAGTGCAGATTCTGTGGCAAAACACAAAACAAAAACCCAACAACTAAAAACAAACAAACAAACAAAACAGGTGAACTCCAGAAGTCACACTTCTAGATTCAAAACCTATTTCAACTAAAAATTAGTTGTGTGAGCTTGGGCAAACTGTATTGCCTCTCTGGGCCTCAGTTTCCTCATGTGAAGAATGGATACAATAATATTATCTACTTTATGAGGCTGTTTTGAGAATTAAATAAGACCAAGTATTGTTAAGGTAGTTAGTACATCATAACTACAAATTGTTTTTTATTAGTAGCAACACTATTATTATTAGAGATATGATCAGCAGGGCATTGTGGACATACAGGAAAGAAAGTAACTAATTCAGTCTGGTGTGGCAAGAAACACATTATTCTGGTTATCCTAAATCAGACTAGATAATCTGCCCAGAGGCCACCACAGTGAATTTTTACCCAGACAACAAAGGTCTTCATTCCCTCAAAAACGTCATATGCTTTAATTCAAAGCTATTTCCTCCAATGACTCATACTAGATCACCATTACCCTCATAAAATAATTAATACCCAGTAAGTATTTACTAGCAACATATATAATCAATATGTGTTTTATACAATTGTATATCTCAATTCACAGTTTATTTATTTGCATTAAGAAACCAGTCTTTGTGTGCTTTGTGAGATCATCTTCCTTAGGTTCTCACAGTTTTAAACCTTAGGTTATTCAGACTCATGTATACGTCTCCAGCTGAATGTGTCGGTTACTATGGAAACAAGGTTGCTGTGTAGAAGGAGCTTGAGGGCAGTGTATTCCTGGCACAGAATGGGTAATGGAAAGAAACAATAGTAGAGACATTTTCACTTGTACCACACCATACTCTAGCCAAGAAAACATGAGAAGAACATGGAATACTGTCTATAGTCAGTGCTCTGTGGGCAAGTTGACACAGTATAGACAGAAGGAGAGACTAAGGCAACTACGCACAGAAACTGTTTTTCCCTGATTCCAGAAGAAACACCCTGGATCATGTTTCACCTTGTTTACTTATAAGAAAAATTCCCTCTCCTTTTATAAAAAGGACATTCTTTCTGCCTGTCTCCTTCGGGTAGCTGCCCTTAAAAACAGAAGTTAGTGAAAAGTATCCATCAAAAACCCTGCCCTGCAACCTCACTGTAAACACTGCTATCTATAAGGGAGAATGATGGTGTCCCTCTCATATGATCAAAATCAATAATTCTCAAGCCCTGGTACCCATCAGAACTCCTGGAGAGCTGGTTAAACACAATACCAGCCCCACCCCCAGGGTTTCTGCCTAGTAAGTTTGGGGTGTGGCACAAGGATTAGCATTTCTAACAAGTATGGGTGCCATATTTTGAGTAACAGGTTCTAATACTAGAAAACAAAATTTTGAAATCCTCAAAAATGAAAGATTATTTCTTGAAAGACAAAGGACATCATGTAATGACAAAGGCAGCCTTTTAGACATTCTATATAGCTCTTAATAATATATTTTCATCATTTTTACAGTTATAGCAAAACTATTGTTCTCTCTACTTCAAAATGTTCTACAACAATATCTGACTTTATAAATTTTATCAAATTTAGGGTGCTGTCTCTTTCTTCTCCTTCTCCTGGTCTAACTCACATTTTCCCTTCATCATTTTTCTCCACAGGTTCTCCTGACCCTTTATTTCCCTGACGCAGGACTTCAATGTTTAGCCCACATCCTATTCAAATATCTGCAACATTTTCCTACCACTTTCTCTCCAATTTATTTCTCCAGGGCCTGCTCTCCCTGAAAAAGCAAAAAGTAGCTAAGGGCAGCATCCATATTCTATATGTATGACTCAGGGGCAGACTTTTCCTCATAAATATTAGGAATACTTTTGAAAGTCCATCTTTAGAAATTATATTCAGTCATGCCAGCAATCTATGGTTACTGAACTCAGCTAAATCTTTCAAATTAAAACCACATTAATTGCAACAGAAACAAACTCATTGATACAGAGAACATTTTGATGGTTGCCAGATGGGAGGGAGGTTGGTTGAGCGGGGATGGGTGAAAAGAGGAAGGGGTTAAGAAGTACAAATTGCCAGTTATAAAAACAGTCCGGGGGATGTAAAGTACAAGATAGGGAATATAAGTCAATAATATTGTAATAATTATGTATGGTGTCGGATGAGTACTAGACTTATTGGGGTGGTCACTTGGTAAATGATATAAATGTGTAATTAGTATGTTGTATACGTGAAACTAGTAATTGAAAAAGAACAACCACATTAGTTGCCAAATAACATTCTGAGAAACACATAAATCATGGAAGCCTCTATGCCAAGGGTAGGCAAACTACAGCTTATGAGCCAAATACAGCCAGCCACCTGTTTTTATATAGCTTGTGAGCGAAGGATGGTTTTTATATTTTCATCTGGTTGAAAAAAAAATCAAAATAATATTATGTAATAGGGTAAAAATTATATGGAATTTAAATGTCAGTGTCCATAAACAAAGTTTTATTGGAACATAGTCACACATTTGTTTACAGACTGTCTGTGGCTACTTTCATACTACAACTGCAGAGTCAAGTGGTTGTGACAGAGGCCATATGGCCTGCAAAGCTGAAAATATTTACTGTCTGACCCTTTAAGAAAACGTTTGCTGACTCCTACTCTACACCATTTCCCAGGGACCATCATGAGGAAATATATATATACCGAAAGGCATATATATATATTAAAGGCTGCTTGGCCATCCCACTGACTATATGATTTTAGGTGCTTCCAGATGACATTTATTAAAATAACCACTCAATCACAAGGATTTGGGAAAAGGGAACCCTTGTGCACTGTTGGTAGGAATGTACATTGGTGAAGCCACTATGGAAAACACTATGGAGGTTCCTCAGAAAATTAAAAATAAAAATATCATATGATCCAGCAATTCCACTTCTGCGTATGTAATTGAAGGAAATGAAATCATTATCCCAAAGAAATATCTGCACCCCCATCTGCACCCCACTGCAGCATTGTTTACAATAGCCAAGACATGGAAACAACCTAAGTGTCCACTGACAAATGAATGCATAAAGAAAATTCAATACATGTCACATATATACAATGGAATGTTATTCAGGCATTAAAAAGGAAGGAAATCCTGCCATTTGATACAAGGATGGAACTTGATGACATTATGCTAAGTGGAATAAGTCAGACAGAGAAACAAATACTGTATGATCTCACTTATATGTGGAATCTAATAAAACAAACTTATAGAAATAGATATCAGATTGGTGGTTGCCAGAGGCAGGGAGTGGGGAATGAAAGAACTAGATGAAGGTGATCAAAAGGTACAAACTTCCAGTTACAAGATAAATAAGTTCTGGGGATGTAATTAATGTACAACATGGTGACTATAGTTAACAATACTATATTGTATATTTAAAAGTTTTGAGAGTAAATCTTAAAAGTTTTCATCACAAGGGAAAAAATTATAACTATATGAAGTGTTGAATGTTAACTAATTTTACTGTGGTAATCATTTTTCAGTACATACATATATCAAATCATTATGTTTCACACTGTTACATGTCAATTATATCTCAGTAAAACTGGGGAGAAAATATAATAACCACTCAAGTAAGAACCTGTTAATACTTATATGTTAATCCACTTCATTAAAAAGCTATAACATGTCCCTGGACTTGAAATTAGATGAGCTCAGTGTCATCTGTGTCATCATGGGGACTGTATTATAAATCTGAAACACATCTGGGAAAGATCAAACCAAAATCATAGTTCCCTCAAGCACCTGTCTTTTTCCATGAACTTCCTGAAGTCCTCCAGATTAGGACGAGGTATGGGCACAAGGCCTATGCAAGAGCGGAGAGAATCCTCTTCAGAACCAAAGCCGGTATAAGGTGGAAATTTCCTTTCTATTTTTGGAGGAGATGGAGCCTTGCATGAAATTGAGGGAAAGTTCTCTAGAACAAAACAAAGGCAAATGAAACATCAATATTTTTTTTGTTCTGATTATGGCTGTTTTGAAAGGTTTGTTATGTTTTCAAGATGAACATGGAGATCTTTGTAGACTATTTTAAACTCATTCAAACAAAACACAGCAAAATCCTGTGAGGGTAGGTTTCAATCATGTTTACAAAAACCACAGAACTCACTCAATAATAGTCATTGGTTCAAAAGAAAGAAAAAAAGAAGCTATGTCAAATAAGTAAACATTTATCTTTTGTTATCACATCCCATTTCTGAATATTTATTTCATCCTGATTTTTCCAATGACATAAAAATTCAAACTTAGAAATTTATGCCACCCATTCCTTATTTTAAGCTGTAGTTTAGCTCTCTCATATCTTTAGTCAACACTCACTAATCAAATTCCTTTCCAAACAGGACTGGCTCCTGACTATTCTGCCCTTTACCTTTCCCATCCACTGTCCCCTCCTCCTGTGTGCACTTTTTAAGCCCTCTCCCTTTCCCCCAACTCAATTCCAGGCCATGGCCCTTCACTATCTAATTAAAAAACAAAAACAAAATTTTTTGTCACCAACCACTTCCCCAGGTTGCTCTTGTTACTGCCCACAAATAGACTGCAATTGTATTAAAAAGTGATAAAGCAAAAAAATAAAATTAAAAATTAAACCAATACCAACCAACCAAATAAAACTTTTAAAATAAGCAGTGCCCACTCTCTCAACAAGAGTGTTAAGTAATAAATAATGTTGGTTTTCTTTATTTACTTATCATCTGTGAAAAAGGAGAGTTGGAGACAGAGTTATCTATAATAGCCTAGAAGCTTTTAGGTAGTCATTTGTGAGACTGTACCAACTCTGAGAAGCAAGTGTGCTCTCTACAGCAAATAACACATTGACCTGATCCAAATCGCTTGTCTGTCCCATCAAAAATGGCAAAAAAGATGCCAGGATCTTTCCTAAAACAAAACAGTATAACCCATGGAATCTAATTTCTACTTCTTCCCCAAACATGAGAGGTGCTGCCATTTGGGACTGAAAGAAATTCACATAAGCAATGATTTTTTTTTTCCATTGTCAAAGTTCTAATAGATGGAAGAATTCAGATTTAGTGCACACCTCTGTAATTGAAAATGTGCATCAATTTGTCATCCACGGCAACCTAACTCTTAAAATTGAAGGACTTTCTTTTTATACTGACTGATTAAAAGGTTAAGGGTTTGAGGCTATTTCTAACTCTAATTTGAAAATGTTTTCAAATTTCACATTTCCTTAGGCTTCCTCACAGCCTTTGTGTGAACTCCCCTCAAGCAGAATCCCCCAAAGAGTTACTGTTCCATCCTAACAGAAACTGTTCACAGAAGACAACATCAAATATTTCTCACTGACTGAGTGAAAAGGGGACAGCCAGACTGCCCATAAAGAAGTGACTCATGAGCCTCTCCTATTGCTGTCTTTGTGGCAAAGAGAAGCTTTGGTAATAAAGAGGAAAGTTCAGATCTTGGAATCAGGCAGAATTGCAGTAGACCCTATTATTGCTAACTGTTACATGGAACACACTACCGACTAGTACCTTCATTTCACAGAGAGGACCATAGGAATGGCAGGGAATGCTCTATGTGATATTTAGAAAATTGGGGCATGATCACTTTCTTCTAACAGGAGACATACACAACTCTACATATTAATCTGAGCAGTCTAACCAAAAGAGGACATATATTGAATTGCAAAGTAATTAAGAATGCATTCTTAACTTCCCCTTAAAATTACAGATTTCATAACACGGTGTTGTTTTCTCAACTACATAATTTTTGCAACAGATTTTAGTAACAAAAGAGCCAATTCAGAGTGGTCCTCTGCACCCACAGTGCCATCTAGTGTATAAAAGTTGAGAACTGTTCCACTCCATCATGCCTGGCTGTTCTAACACCACATAAATCTTTTTGGATATTCTGACTCGAGGTATCATTTCTCTCGGTAATTGCTTACATTCACAACACTTTGTACTTGCACCTCAATAAGTTTCCTGTCTTTGGTTTTCCATCATCCCAGCATCCTGCATTTTTTAGATGTTAAAAAATATTTGGTGAATAAATGAAGAAGTACACATTTTTGTACAAAGCATCTTCCTAAATATCTTCTTAAACTGACACTCTGCTGGATCTTGAGACACATCTGTTTTTCAAATAGTCTGAGTCCTCTAACTCCAAGTGACTTGTAAAAACATATATATTGAATGTCTATCCACAACTAACTAGATTCCAATACATTTACAAAGATGTGACATATTTTTAAAAAGAATCTTAATGTTCATTCACAGTGATTTGCTATTCACCATCTCAGTTGGAAAACAATGCTGGGGAAAGCCTTCAATTACCTCAAAAGTTCATTTTGTATGCTCTAGTAACCCAGATATGGACCCAGGTTTAGGGAGGCCTGAAGCTTATATAATTTGGAGAAGCTTTTCAAGACAAAGAATGCCAAGTTATTAGGACAAAATTAGGCCCTGAGCTTTGGACTGGGGCCCCTGCAAAGGAAGAACCATAAAGCTTCATATTCATTAACTTTATTAACTTCAAGGTAAAACTACTTCTG
Organism: Miniopterus natalensis; assembly: GCF_054644295.1. Taxonomy (NCBI): domain Eukaryota; kingdom Metazoa; phylum Chordata; class Mammalia; order Chiroptera; family Miniopteridae; genus Miniopterus; species Miniopterus natalensis. The sequence goes on along the minus strand of NC_142103.1, from coordinate 78,015,441 downwards.
CTTGTACCCAACACCCAGGTCAAATGATTTTGTTGGGATGTTCATTTTAGAATCAAATGATTAGTCAATCATATAATTTTCTAGCTTTAGCTAGAAAATCCTTAGAAATCATCTAATCCTCAATTCTCTTCACTTCATAGGGGAGGAAAAAAGGTAAAATTGTTCACTCTATTGAGGTCATGTGATGAGACGAGAATTCCACCCCTGTCACCGTACCTTGGTATGGCTAATTTGCTCAAATGACCATTAAACTCTCATCTTGGATGTCCTGCTGCTTCCAGCACCAAGAGTTCAGAGATGGTTAGAAATGACTCCACAAAATCAAAGGTCCTTTAAGTTTTTTGCTCATCTTTAATGCCAGTACAGCCTACTAAGTGTTGAAGGGTAATGGGAATGAGTGGTCTTGTTACCAGTTTGGTTGTCCCAGTGACTAAGAATTGATAAGAAAGTCTTCTTATAGACAAAAAAAATAATAACCCAAGGAAGGAATTCTAAATACAAATAGTTTACATTCAAATCCCTGTCCCTTCAGTGAGAGAAACACCTGGTGGAGCCTTTTCCAACCTTCATGCTACAAGAAAGTCAGACAGGCCTCCATCTACCAGTCTGTGTTCATCCACATGAAATAATGAGGGAGTGACATGTTACAGCCCACAGATAAGCCTGGGCCAGTGGGATAGCCAAGCTGCCTAGTGGAGGCAGAGGGGTTACACTAGACTATTTTGTGGAAGAATTCTATGGAATCACCTTCTCCTTAGAACACTTAAATGCACACAAAAATCTCATCTTTTTAGGAGTCAGATTGTATTTTACTCAGGGGTACAGATATCTCTTAGAATCTCTTAGATTTCTATCAAGCCCTCTGCTTCTACATAAATAGAAAGCTCACTCAAGCACCTTTCTTGGGACTGTGGCCAACTCCTTCTCTTACTCTGTCTGCCATTTTTTCTTCCCTGAAATATGTTGTGGTCTCATTAGTTAAGAGAAAGTACTAAAGCACCAAAGTTGTGCACTGCATTAGAAATCTCCCCCTGGCTTCCTCTGTGTTTAGCTGTGTTGGTGGCACTTGTCAGCTCCTTTCTGTGGCACTATAGAGTGGAGACACCAGGTATTCTGATGACCACAATTACTGACAAGGAAGGAAATGTAACTATACTTATTGATAGGACTTTGTCCTGGTTTGCGCATCAAGGATACCAAAATATACTATATAGAATTTGGTCATTCTTATGAGTTTTAGAACCAGATTAATTATAAACAAAATTAAAATGTCAAAAGTAACTATCTATATAACATTAAGTATATTAATTTAACCTTACCAAAAAAGTCAGAAAAAGCAAATGTAAAGATTGTAAGAGAGTATTTTTTCAATGCTCACTTATCCCACATCATGAATATAATTTCTAGTTATTAGTTACATTAAGTACACTGTTGTTACTCAAGAAATGTTGTATAATAATAGTGTCTGCTAAATGGGATATTTTAACATACGTTATGAGAAATATAAAAAGTCAGCATGACTATAAAATACATCATAACTTTGCATTTGCATAATTTTCTGTTTAAATGCATAATGCTCATGTTATATTAGCTTTAAAGGCACAAACTACTTTTTTTCACATAATATAGTAAGTTTATATAGTGAACAAAAGAAGTGAGCAAAAAGAAATTAAGCACTAGGGCTCAATGAAATGGACCATAGGGCATTTGAAACCAAGGATAGCTCGATTTGGAGTGCACCAGTGAATTCACTCTGCCTCTCAAATTTCCCTGCAAACCCATTAAGAGACAAACAATGAACCATGTCTCTCCAGCACTACATTCATTTGATCTTTATAGTCTCGAAATCAAGCTGACAGACAAACATCAATCAAATGTTGGGCTTTATGTTTAAGGGATCATATGATGTTTTAGAACCTTTACCACATCCTTTATATTAAGGTAATGTGTCAGTAGGACACAAGAAAATGTTTTCAGTGACTCATCTTTTATATATCTTTTTCAAATTTTCAAGTCTACACTGAAGGCCTCTTGATTATAAATAGGCATCTACATTTATTAAAGACCAAGTTCTCCTTCCAATGATCTAAAGGTCACTAGCAGCTTCTTGACAGCAGCCACCGCCTGCACATTCCTGGCTGCCTCTTGCCCACTGTCCCCGAAACAAATATGCCCAACTGTGTCCTCCAAAGAGGACTGATGTTAGAAAATAAAATAAGAAAAGGCGACCAATATGGCCCCATAAGTCCCACACATTTTGACTAATCTGGCAGGAAGATGCAGTGGAACAAATCCCCTTAACAAACTGAAGAGTGAAATTGAAAGTCTTTTTTATTCCAACCCCTTGATGCATTCAGTGTGCCTTCTTTCACAATGTAAAGATTCCCAGGAGGCCAGGGATACTACGCAATGGGGACAGCAAGACACATAGGAGGGCCTCATCTTATTCTAGTGATGAAGCACCTTGTCTTTCAGGAAGTTGTGATCACTCTGGCTTCCACCTCATTCTTTGGGAAAGTGTGCTCACATGACTACTCCAAGGTTCAAAGAGTAGAGAAGTAAGTATACCCCACCTCAGTTCCAGACCTCAGGCTGGAAGATTGGCAACTCCCACCATCTACACTTAGCCTACCACCCGGCAGGTACCTGGAGCCTAGGGTAGAGAGCCCAGGAAGGGTGCAGAGCTAGCTGGCAGGTTTAACAAATGAAGAGTTTGTTTTTCTGGCTTCACATTAGATCCTCTACCTGTTTCTATGACTCTCATAACACCGTGTAACATGCTGTAGGTCTCTGCTCCCTACCAGCCTAGAAATTCCTTACTCAACTCTATAGTTCCATAGTCAACTAAAATGACCGGCACCTAGTAGGTGTTTAATAAATCACTGGTTTTCATTTTGAACTGAACTAACCTGAATGAAATTGAAATCTAGGAAGAAAGAAGCTGAAAACCTGGCTGTGTCTCCCCAGGAAAGGTAGAGCAAATTGGCATAAGAAAACTCTCCAGAGAACTCAAATAATTATATCCATTATGGTAAGCAAGAATTCAGTGAAAAGAAAAGCATTTAGATTTCCATTTTGATTGTTTGGCCAAAACATTTACCATATTGTACTGAGGCAGAGGGCTATAAGGGAAAATGGAGGCCTCTGGCATCAGGCAGTCAAGTTCAAATCTTGGCTCATCCTTTACCTGCCGCATGACCTTAGACAAGCTAGCCCTTTTTAAGTCTCAGTTTCTTCATCTCTAAAATGGGGATAATGAGCCTACCCTTCTAGAATAGGAAAAAATAAAATATCAAATGCCTGGGAGGTAGCAAATACTCAACAAATGGTAGCTATTATGAGCTTAGCATTTAAAACAAAAGTAAAATCTTAACTAGGGGACAAAGATTCTAAGTTTTCAATATTATTTTCTAATTGATAGATGTATCACTTACCAATTCCATATTTAGTCTTATAATAGGTCTTCGTAAATTCATCACAGTCACAAAGGAGCACTTTCCTTCCCCACACATTGATGGTGGTGCCTATGGACAGGTCAGTATCTTTGTAAAACTCTTGTTCTAATTTTCCCGTCTAATAAAAACAAAGGAACACAATGTTGGCACCAGTGATCCTCCAAAGATCTAACCCTTCCCAAAGGAAAAAAGAAATTTTAAAAAAACCTCAATTATATCACTTATAACCAAACTTTAAAATTCAAACAAACCAAAAGACAACTAGTTGATATTAACATTTTAAAAAATTCTTTTAACAATGTAGTGCTACCCAACAGCAATGCAAGGCATAGATTTACGAATGCACTTAAGCATGTTTATTATTAATAAAAAGCAATGTAATACATATTCATTCATTTCACTCACAATCAATCTCACAAGAGAAGAATATGTAACTCACTCCACACTTTAGGTTCCAGGGACGTCACATTAGAAACAGTAATAAAATGTAAGTTCCTTACCTTGTATTTATCCAACAGGTAGCCATGCACTCGGCTCACTCTATAGCCACTATACACATTGAGAACTAGTCGATCTGTTACCTCTCCTGGTTGATAGACTCCAGGTGGGCCATACTGGAAGACAAAACCAAAGCAAGATGTGGTACATGGTGTCTACACACAAAGATGGTCCTGTTGAGGGGCTCAAGTGGGAAATATGCATTATATGGTTCTTCTCTGCCATCTGTAAGAAGACATTTTCTTTATCTACTTGTCCCTGTGCTCCCTCACCCCCTGCAGGCTGGACTATATTCCACCTATCCATAAAGCCCCATCCTTCCCCATGACCTCTCTCATCCTACTGACCTGTCCCTAATTCAAAGTTCCATAGCACCTACCGCAGAATTAAACCACTTTTTGTGGTTCTCTGGTTGCTTCATCAGCAGTCATCTTTTCCCTTCACTCAACTACAAACCATGCCTTGCCTTCTTTTCTTTACTCTGCTTAGCATCCTGCCTGATCCTGAACTCAGGAGGCATTTGCTGGCTGAGAGAGGCAGCGTGATGAGATGGCAAGAACAATACAGTGTGGTCAGCCTCTAACAGAAACCGTGGCCTAGAGTGAGCCAGGGCACACATGCACTGAAAGTGGTCCAAGCAGTCGTGTGAGCTGCAGGAAATACCTTAATTAACACAAATTCACAGTGATCAGTTTATCATATGCTGATATACATTTCAGATGAGAAATCTGAATCATCTCTGATACATGTGACATAATATGTAAGTTCAAATGTGTGAATTTATTATGTATAGGGTATAAGTAAGCCACATAACATAGGAAAACAGTATATTTGGACACAAACTCTCTCTTTGCCACTTACTAGTTACAGGACTTGGGACCAGGTATTTATCTTCAGTTTCATGTGACTACAACAACAGTACTTATTCCTTGTTTTCTCAAAAGATGTTGAGAGTGCCCGGGGAACACCTACCACTACTATATCTTTCTCCCATGAGAATGTGAGCTCCATGAAGTAGGGCTTAATCCATTTTCTCCCTCACTATAACCCTAGAGCTGACATACAGTTAACAATTAATACATGTTAAATGAATGAATAAATGAAGCAATTGATGTCCAGGCACACTGCAAATGTCAGATGTGTCTTTATTATTTTATATTCAGGCTATTTTTCAAAACCATTCTAAAAACGGGCTTCCCAGGTATCTCCCGGCCACCTGCTATCCATACTCCAGAGCTCCCTCTGAAACAAATCCTGCCTACCACCACCACCACCCCTCCCAGCAATACTGCAGGGCTTCTGCCTATGGGCTCAAAGAATCTGGGAGGGCCTCCTGTGTAGACCACATAACCAGAAGTTGTTTGCATCAGAAATGAATGTTACAGTAAACTCTTCAGTATCACTAAGAATTAAATTTAAAAATACTTTACTTTGTCCAAATAAGAAATAAAATGTAACTTAGAGCTGTGAAAAAGCCTTTATGTTTTCCTGTCCTTATAGGTGTTTTTTATAGGTCCTTCGATAGTGTTTTTTACTATGTTACGTCATTCTATCTTTACAGTTACCTCAGGATGGAGACTTCGTTATCTGAATTTTAGAGATAAGGAAATACACTCAGAGAGGTTAACTGATTTGCCCAAAGTCACATAGCTATTGAGTGCAGAACCACAATTCTAACCCAGGTCTCCTATCTTTATGTCGTTTCTGGCTGTACCCAAGTTATGTTAGCTCTCAAATAGCCATAAATATGTGTAGAAATCAGTCTGACAATTCTTTTTAATAGCAAATAAAATGCAAAAGCTGTCACTGCTGCTAGCCATTAGCTATTTGATGACTGGTGGTTACTCTCAGAAGAATCACTCCAGAGTGTGTGTGTGTGTGTGTGTGTGTGTGTGTGTGTACATTTGCAACACAGACCAACACCATGGGATCGAAGAATCACTCCAGTGTGTGTGTGTGTGTGTGTGTGTGTGTGTGTGTGTGTGTGTGTACATTTGCAACACAGACCAACACCATGGGATCGAAGAATCACTCCAGTGTGTGTGTGTCTGTGTGTGTGTGTGTGTGTGTGTGTGTACATTTGCAACACAGACCAACACCATGGGATCTCCTCAGTAGGCTACAGAGGCCAGAGACCAGTGTCCCATCCAAGTCCATAAGCAATTTTTTTACTAGAGTCATTTACCTTCATAAGACCGATTGTGAACTCAATATTGAATAGGTAATTTCTTGTACATTTGACATTTTCCCTTTATTTGCCTTATGCTCAGAATATTCCAACTCCAATTTGTCATATCTTCTGCATTACCTTCCAAGATTTATGTTAATATAGGGCACAAAATGAAAGTTTTCTAAACACTTGCACTAATATATGGTAACTGTCATCACGTAGTCATAACACATGACATTCCAGTGAATGACTAGTCTTTTAGCCCACAAGCAAATTTGGAAAGTGGTTTAATGTCCATTGCTCACCTTGGGTAGCTTTGCCCTCTGGAGGAAAAATGACATAGGATCCCGGCCTGAGTTGTGGGGCAGCAATTCTTTGATTTCAATAGTATCATCGGACAAGAAGTAATGCAAGATGAGTTGTCTACGGTCCCCAAACAATGAGACTGAGTCATCCCATAGGCAGAAGAAACGCAAAACCTTTCTGTCATACTCGAGGAACTGTTTCAGGGTGTCAAAGGACTCATAGGGATGTAAAGGTTGCACGCAGTCTAGTGTCTGAAAATGAAGAAAAGGTTCATAATCATTGTGGTTTGGGTGTAAGCACTTCTGGCATACAAGTAATCAAAGAACATAAGGATATCTTTTCCATAGACTATTCAATGATATTTTTTTAAATTTTAACTAACAACATCAATATATAACCAGTTTTATATATATAATATATATTATATATGTATATATTATATGTGTCTATATAATATTAACCAGTACATATAACCAGTTTTAACCTTAAAAATACAATCAAGTATCAGGAAGCTTTCTTCCATATTAAACATTACCTTAATACACTAAAATATATTTCTGTAATGTTTTTAAAAACTGATTTTTCTCAAAGACTTCAAATTCTTGTTTAAGAAAAGACAAAACTAGTGTATAGTGACAGAAATTAGAACAGCAATTGCCCCTTGGTAGGGGGTTGACTGGAAAGGGAAACAAGGGAACTTTCTGGGGTGATGAAAATATACTATATCTTGATTTTCATGTTGCTAAATGGTATACATTTTCCAAAACTTGTTGATCTGCATGCTTAAGATCTATACATCTATGTTAGTTTTATCTCAATTAAAAATTGTTTGTCTTTTCAATGAAAATTCATATCTGTATATCCTCCTTAATCATCCAAAGGTTTTTGTGAAGATAAAAGGGAAGAAATATATTCATGGTTTTATTTTGCTCCAAAGCTTTAGATATGAGGATCTGAAAGGCCATGGAAACAAAAGCAGAACAAATGGAAAGTTTCCCAGTCGGCACAGAACCACTGCCTGGGCTCTGTCCCCCAACCCAGGAACCACTAGCTCTGCAGTCTTCTTGGTGCAACTCTTCGCCATTTGCATGTTCCCAGCCCAGTCTTGGAGCAAAAATGCCCCGTTCTATCTGACGTAACCATATAGAATTGTTATATAAGAAAGTGCTCATTGGCAAGGGAGATGTAGTTCCACATCAACTTATGTATCCTGGTGTGTAAATTTTCAAAATTTTGTACCTGACCAGGGCAGTCTATGTGCAGACTTACCCTAAGAAAGCAGGGAGACACGATGGCCTTTCAGAGGCTCTCCAGTCTTATCCTTGATATTTAAATGAAATTATGGGATCTCTACTTTCATTGATTGAAAAATGTTTCTTCAGCATTATAAGGCCTCAAAGACATGTATTATTGATTATATACTATTGGGGCTCTTTTCCGTTTAAGTTAAACTGTTTAATTTTAACTTTACATTTCAATGCAGCAAGCACTGGAGAAGTAAAAGCATTAAAATCAACATAAAAGCCTCTTATTAAACTCCTAATTTTCTACAGATTTCTGTATTTATTGAAGAGCTTTCTCCCTTAGGGAATAAATGCTAAAATGGTTCTCCCTATCTGAAAGGAAATGACTTAAAACATTTCTTGGATGTTCTTGGTATTTATTCTCGATTCCTGGCACAAAAGATTTTTTCTTTATAAACCCATGAAACTGCACAGTGCTCTATGCATCTCATATAATGCATCATCATTCACATTCACTATCATATAATACCAACTGTTAGTGAATGAATGCAGCCATATGTAAAGGGTGATAAATCATATGGATTCATTTCCTTTAGGTTCTTTCTGCTGATTCTAAAGATTTTGTACTTATCTAGACTCTCATCTAGAACATTTAGAAAAAATAAAAATGAACCCAAACCATAAAGCCCCTTGCATGCCAATACACACAGGTATAATGCCACAAGGATTTCACCTTGGATACCCCAGGATCAACGATATATATGTTTCATGAGGGTTGCATATCTATAACATTAAAGAATAATTTCTGCTTCGGTTATCAGGAAGGAACAAATGAATAACCTTACATGCAGCTTTTAACAAGAGATCAAAGCAGAATCAAAGGAGAATTTCATTCTAAATTTTATATTATCTTTCTGCAAGGAAATGAATTACAAGTTTTAGAAACAATAAAAATGAGATTAAACAAATCTATAGGGATAGAAATGAGAACAGTAGTCAAGCCTTGCAGGGGGCAGGGGAGAATTGATTAGAAAAAGGCATGGGGGTACTTTCTTGGAAGGGCAGGGTGATGGAAATGTTCTATATATTTATTTGGGTGTAGATTATATGTGTGTATGTATTTTTTAAGACTCATCCAACTGTATACTTAATTTCTGTGAATTTTACTTTGTATAAAAAGAAAAAAGGAAAACAAATGAGAATAATGAAAATCATGGTAAGAAGCAAATAATTTCAGTTCAAATCCCAGAAAGAAGACTGGCTAGGTATCTGACCTTCCACATGACACTTGCCCTTTTGGGTGTTCAGATTCTTTTATAAGACATATAATTTGGGCTATGGGATCATTTTTTTAAAAACTTCAGAAAGAAAACAATGATACAACTAACACTTATTCTTTCCTCTCTACACTAATTGGGGTCAGACTTTCCTTTCATAATGGGGATACATAAAAATCGTGGCCCTTCTCACTCCCCCAGACATCTGTGTCTGATGCCGCCATAAGGGAAGCTGGGAGTCCCAAGGAAGAAGAGAAAAGGGAAAAGGTGTACCCAAAGCTTGGTTCCGTAAATCCATAAAAAAGAAGCAAAGATTTTTCCCAGAGTTAGGGAAGTAAAATGGGAAAAGACAAGCCAGGTAAGTGTGGGTCTGCTTTCAGTGACCACAAAACCAACTGTGGGCTCTTAGAAATTATCCCATGTTGGCAACTCACTGAAGACTCCTACTGCCAAGAAAGGAGACTCTCCATGGAGAAAAGTGTGGCCAGGGGCAGTGAGTGAGACTTCCTAGCATTGAGCATTCCCTCCAGCCCAAAGGTGAAAGAGGACAACTCCAGCAACTACAGCCCAAAAGTTCTTTCACATCTGCCTCAGAAGTACCAATACCCTCTATTGACTCCCTGAAGGGATTCTCATTCTGAAGAAAAGGACTCACGGTTGTATCAACTTCTTACCTCTCTCCGCATCTTCGTGTAAGGATCTTCTGGACACTGTCCTGGGGGATTTAATTTGATTCCTATTTTCTTCAAAAAGTTTTTTGTGAATGCATCACAGTCATAAATCTTGAAAGTCCGGCCATAAAAGACAATGTCTATGTCGATATTGAAACAATACACAGTATAAAACTGACCATCATCAGGAGGTGGGAGAGGAATCCGATGACGCCGGATAAAAGTCCCTATGGCGTGAAATAAAATACAATTGTTTCATCACGCAGCTAACAAGGGAGAGGTCACAGCACATCTCAGTCATAGCCCCAAATGCTTCCCCATAACAGTGATCTGGGCAAAGGGCTGGTTCTTGGAAGCAGCATTAATATGTTCAATCTCTGAGGAAGCCAGAGGAAGCTGAGACTTCTGAGGTCCAGAGTTATTAGACCAGTCTTATGTGTTATTAGAATTGCCTAAGTGGTACTAGGGAAGAACTTTAATAAACCATAAAGACTAGAGTGGAAGGGGGATATAAACAGAGTGACCTAATGCACCAGACCCTGCCATCACGCCTTTTCCCAGAAGAATGGTCACATTCACCCACTAGCACTCAATGTGAATGCACTAAAAAAGGCATTAAGTTCGCCATGGCAACAGCTTATGATGATGCCTTTTCCTTCCCAGCTTCTGGGTGCCCCTTCAGGTCTTATGTTCTAAGCTGTGAGAGGAGGAGGGTGTGGGAGGTCTCTGAAAGGACACTGTGGAGGAAGGCAGAGAGGACAACTTTAATGGTGTGAGCACCAACCACCTTAAATGGCATTTTCTGTAAGAAATCCACTTGAACTGAGTAGGAGGGCTATGTGTGAGCTTCCCATGCCAGATGTAGTTTTCACATCCTCACCATTTGAAGGGCTGCACCTGTGTGTGCCCTGCCGTTCAAGACTGAAGCCGCTAAGGTCACTGTGACACCAGCAGTGTGATTAATGACCAGACAGATCTGGCGACATCTAAAAACTTTTATAGAAAAGATTCCTTTGCTTCTTTGATTAAGCATTTGGTATTATAAATAGGCAGGATTTGAGATAGGAAGTTGTGCCTTTAAGATCAAATCAAGCGGAGTATGTGTGCATATACTGTAATGTTAATATGTGTTTGGTTTTGATGTACAACCAATTCAGGTTTTCGGTTTCAAATTGCAAAGGTCTCATTTAATGATACTTCTCTTTCATCCCTCTAAAATACCTTAAGAAATGGTGACATTTTGTAAAACTGTCACTTCCATATACTTTTTAAAATACTCAATATTAGTACTTTATATTGAATCTTAGAAACATTTTCAGTATTTTTTTAAGATGCTCCCAACCCAACCCACTGCCTTCAAGAGAATTAGACACACCTATGTGTCCCTGTAGCTTCCTGTGCGTCCCTCTATAGTAGCTCCAGCCACACTATTTTAATTGCGTGTTTAGTTCTTGGTCTGGTACTTACTACAAGCATACTGAGAACAGATTCTATATTCCCTGACACAGTAGGGTATAAGAGAAAGTACTTTAGGGGAATCCTGCATAAATTCAAAATGTCCCAATTCTTATAGCAATATTTGTATCAGACAAAATAGACTTTAAAACATAGGTTATAATAAAAAACAAAGAAGGACTTCACATAATGATAAAAAAATCAATCCAACAAGAGGATATAACCCTTGTAAACATTTATGCACCCAGCATAGGAGCATCTAAATACATAAAGCAAGTCTTGATGGACATAACTGAGAGATCAACACTAGCAGTCACAATAGGGTACTTTAACATCCCAAGGACATCAATAGATAGATCTTCCAGACAGAAAATTAACAAGGAAACAGTTGACTTAAATGATATACAAGACCAGAAGGATTTAATTGATATTTTCAGAGCATTTTACCCCAAAGCAGCACTTTTTTTTTTACTTCATAGTAACACAAATAGGGTTTATTCATAATTTTATGACTTGAAAAAGGAGGTATAGAATATAATTGATAAATTTTTGTTGCATTTTTATAGCTTACTATCAAAACAATTGTGTAAAACACATAAGCAATTATTTTTTTTGTTTTATTTTTGTTTTCTTTTTTTTTTTTTTTAAGTTTATCTTTATTGTTGAAAATATTACAGATGTCCCCTTTTTACGTCCATTGATCCCCTACACCCTACATCCACTCTACTACCAGGCCTTTACCACACCAGCAACTGTGTCCATGGGTTATGCTTATAAACATATAAGCTCTTTGATTAATATCTCCCAGCCCACTTTCTCCTCCCCACCTTCCTTCTGAGATCCTTCAGTCTGTTCCATGCTTCTATGTCTCTGGAACCATTTTGTTAATCAGTTTATTTTGTGTATTATATTCCACATGTAAGTGAGATCACATGGTACTAGTCTTTCTCTGACCGGCTTATTTCATTTAGCATAATACTTTCTAGTTCCCTCCATGCTGTCCCAAAGGATAAAAGATCCTTTTTTTTTTTTTTACAGCGGCATAGCATTCCACGGCATAAATGTGCCACAACTTTTTTATTCACTCATCTATGAATGGGCACTTGGGCTGTTTCCAGATCTTAGGTATTGTAAATTGCGCTGCTATGAACAAAGGGGTGCATAAGTTCTTTGTGATCAGAGTTTCGGGTTTCTTAGAACATATTCCTAGAAGAGGGATCACTGGGTCAATTTTTAATCTTTTGACGAAACTCCAAACTGCTTTGCATAGTGGCTGCACCGGTCTGCATTCCCACCAGCAATGTACTAGGGTGCCCTCTTCTCCACACCCTCGCCAGCACTTGTAGTTTGTTGACTTGCTGATGGTACCCATTTTGACCGACGTGAAGTGATACCTCATTGTGGTTTTAATTTGCATCTCTCTGATGATTAGCGACGTTGAGCATTTTTTCATAGGTCTCTTAGCCATCTGTATGTCCTCTTTGGAGAAGTGTCTATTTGGGTCCTTTGCCCATTTTTTAATTGGATTGTTTGTCTTCCTTTTGTTAAGTTGTATGAGTTCCTTATATATTTTGGATATTAACCCTTTATCAGATGTGTCATTGGAAAATATGTTCTCCAATACAGTGGGTTCCCTTTTCATTTCATTGATGGTTTCTTTGCTGTGCAGAAGCTTTTTATTTTGATGTACTCCCATTTCTTTATTTTCTCTGTTTCCTTTGCCCTAGGAGATGTATCAGGAAACGTATTGCTACAAGAGATGTCTAAGATTTTGCTTCCAATGTTTTCCTCTAGGATTTTTATGGTTTCATGTCTTACATTTAAGTCTTTAACGCATTTTGAATTTACTTTTGTATATGGTGTAGGTTGGTGGAATAGTTTCATTATTTGCATGTATCTGTCCAATTTTCCCAACATCATTTATTGAAAAGACTGTCTTTACTCCATTGTATGTTCTTGCCTTCTTTGTCAAATATTAATTGACCATAATGGCTTGGGTTAATTTCTGGGTTCTCTGTTCTGTTCCACTGATCTATATGTCTGTTCTTGTGCCAGTACCAGGCTGTTTTGATTATAGTGGCTTTGTAGTATAACTTGATATCTGGTAATGTCATCCCTCTAACTTTGTTCTTCTTTCTCAAGATTGCCATGGTTATTTGAGGTCTTTTATGGTTCCATATAAGTTTTTGGAGTATTGGTTCTAGATCTGTGAAAAATGCTGTTGGTATTTTAATAGGAACTGCACTGATTCTAGAGATTGCTTTAAGTAGTATGGAAATTTTAAAGATGTTAATTCTTCTAATCCATGAACATGGTGTATTTTTCCATTTGTTTATATCTTCCTCTATTTCTTTTTTCAGTGTCTTGTAGTTTTCCAAGTGCAGGTCTTTTATATCTTTGGTTAAGTTTATTTCTAGGTATCTTACTGTTTTAGTTGCAAGGGTAAATGGGATTCTTTTTTTAGTTTCTCTTTCTGAGAGTTCATTATTGGTGTATAAAAATACTATTGATTTCTGGGTGTCAATTTTGTATCCTATTACACTGTTAAATTTATTTATTAAATCTAGTAGCTTTTTGGTGGAGACTATTCAGGATTTTCTATGTACAATATCATGTCATCTGCAAATAATGACAGTTTTGCATCTTCCTTTCCAATTTGGATGCTTTTTATGATGATTTGCTATGGCTAGGACTTCCAGTACTATGTTGAATAAGAGTGCTGAAAGTGGACACACCTGTTTTGTTCCTGTTCTTCGAGGAAATGGTTTTAGTTTTTGCCCATCGATTATGATGTTGGCTGTAGGTTTGTCATATATGGCTTTATTATGTTGAGGTGTGATCCCTCTATTCCCACCTTGCTGAGATTTTTTATCAAAAATGAGTATTCGATTTTCTCTAATGCTTTTTCTGCATCTATTGATATGATCATGTGATTTTTGTCTTTCAATCTGTTTATGTGATGTATGACTTTTATTGATCTGTGAATATTATACGAGCCTTCCATCCCTGACATAAATCCCACTTGGTCATGGCGTATGATCTTTTTAATATATTGCTGGATCTGATTTGTTAATATTTTGTTGAGGATTTTAGCATCTACATTCATCAGGGATATTAGCCTGTAATTCTCTTTCTTTGTAGTGTCTTTACCTGGTTTTGGAATTAGGCTAATGCTGGCCTCATAAAAAGAGTTTGGAAGTGTTCTTTCCTCTTGGATTTTTTGAAATAGTTTGAGGAGGATAGGTGTTAATTCTTCTTTCAATGTTTGGTAAAACTCCCTTGTGAAGCCATCCAGGCCAGGGATTTTGTGTGCTGGGAGCCCTTTGATTACTGCTTCAAATTCATCAGTAGTTATCGGTCTCTTCAGGTTTTCTGACGCTTCCTGATTGAGTTTTCGAAGGTTATAGTTTTCTAGGAATTTGTCTAATTCATCCCAAGTTGTCCAGTTTGGTGGCATATAGTTTTTCATAGTATTTTATTACAATCCTTTGTATTTCTGTTGGGTCCATTGTTATTTCACCTCTTTCATTCCTGATTTTGTTTATTTGGGTCCTCTCTTTGTTTCCTGATGAGTCTGACTAAAGGTTTATCAATCTTGTTTATCTTTTCAAAGAACCAGCTCTTGGTTTCATTGATCTTTTATACTGTTTTCTTAGTCTCTATGTTATTTATTTCTGGTCTGATCTTTACTTCCTTCCTTGTACTTACTCTGGGCTTTTCTTGTTGTTCTCTTTCTAAGTCGTTGAGTTCTAGGGTTAGAAAGTCTATTAGAAGTTTTTCTTGTTTTTAGAGGTAGGACTATAGAGCTATGAACTTCCCTCTCAGGACTGCTTTCATTGTGTCCCATAGATTTGGGGTTGTTGAATGTTCATTTTCATGTTTCCAGGAAGTTTTGATTTCTTTCTTGATCTCTTTGGTAACCTATTCATTGTTTACAAACATGCAAAGCAGCACTTTTTAAGTGGACATGGAAGATTTTCTAGGATAGACCACATGATAGGCCACAAAAGAAAACTCAACAAATTTAAAAATATTGAATCATATCAAGCATCTTCTCTGACCACAGTGGTACAAAACTAGAAACCAATTACAGGGGGGGAAAACTGAAAAACACACAAATAAATGGAGGCTAAATAACATGTTATTAAACAATGAATAAGGTAACAATGAGATCAAGGAAGAAATCAAAAGATACCTTGAGGAGGATTAAAGATGGTGGCCAACTAAGTGAAAGCTACACTGACATTCACCCAGGACCAAACTGGAATTACAACTAAAATATAGAAAGACCATCCTCAATAATCAACTGCAACTGAAGATGACCTGGAGAGTAACCTCATAACCAAGGAGGAAAAGTGGAGATCACATAGACTGGTAGGAAGTGCAGAGGTGTAAGAGGGCTGGCCGGATTCTCACAGGCAGCAGCTGAAGATCCAGAGGAAAATCTCAGCTGCAGGGGGTTCACACTGAGGACTCTGGGGAATAAACCTTAGGCTGGGCTTCCCAGCCCAGAGCACCAGTACTGAGAAAGGTGCCCAAATAACATCTGGCTGTAAAAGTCAGCTGGATTTCTGTCTGCCAGGGAGAGATGGATGGAAATGCAGGCACCCTCTTAAAGAGCCAATGCTCAAACAGTACCTGACATTGGACTGAACAAGAGACCATCCTAAATGACTGAGAGTCCTAGCAGGACTAACTAATACATAGAAACAAACTCAAATAGGCAGCCAAAATGGGGAAACAAAAAAATAAGCCCCAAATGAAAGAACAAGAAAAGTCTCTAGAAAAAGAGTTAATTCAAATGGAGATAAGAAATCTATCAGATAAAGAGTTCAGAATACTCATTGTAAGGATGCTCAACAGGATGAAAAAAGATACGGAAACTATGAAGGAAATGAAGAATGACATAGCAGAAAGAAAAACTACAATGGAAGGAATAAACAGCAGATTAGAGGAAGCTGAGGATAGGATCAATGAATTAGAAGTAAGGGTAGAAAAAAATCACTCAATCAGAGATCCAAAAAGAAAAAACAATTGAAAAACAGGAGGACAGTCTAAGGGAGCTGTGGGACAACATGAAATGTAACAATATTCATATCATGGGAGTGCCAGAGGAGGTCAAAAATAAGCAAGGATTAGAGAACCTGTTTGGAGAGACAGTGGCAGAAAATTTCCCTAACCTGGTGAAGGGAAAAGTCACACAAGTTCAGGAGGCACAGAGAGTCCCAAGCAAGAAGAATCCAAAGAGGCACGTGCCTAGACACATCATAATTAAAATGCCAAAAATTCAAGACAAAAAGAGAGTCTTAAAGGTAGCTAGAGAAAAGCAATCTCTTACCTACAAAGGAGCTCCCAAGAGGCTATCAGCTGACTTCTCATCAGAAACTTTACAGGCCATAAGGGAATGGCATGAAGTATTCAAGGTAATACAAAACAAGGATCTGAAACCAAGGCTACTCTATCCAGCAAGGCTATCATTCAAAATAAATGGTGAAATAAAGAGCTTCCCAGACAAAAAAAGGCTAAAGGAGTTTATCACCACCAAACTAGCATTGCAGGAAATGTTAAAGGGACTGCTGTAATTAAAAGTAGAAATAGAAGCACTGCAAGAAATGTTAAAGGGACTGCTGGAATAATAAGACAAAATATAGAGAGGAACATAGGCATAAAAAAATTAAAATGGCAATAAATAAGGACCTATCAATAATAACCTTAAGGACTTCAAGGGAGAGATCAACAGCAATACAGTCATAGTCGTGAACTTTAATATCCACTGTCTTCACTGGATAGATCTTCCAGACAAAAAGTTCACACAGAAACAGTGACTAAATGGCACACTAGATCAGATGGATTTAATTGGTAATTACAAAACATTTCACCCCAAAGTTGCAGAATATACATTCCTCTCAAGGGTACACTGGTCATTCTCAAAGATAGACCACATGTTAGGACACAAAACCAGTCACTGCAAGGTCAAGAAGACTGAAATCATATCAAGAATCTCACATCACAAGGGCATGAAATTAGAGATCAACTACAGTAAAAACACTCAAAAACATTCAAACACAAGGAGGCTAAATAACATATTATTAAACAATGAAAGGGTTACCAATAAGATCAAGGAAGAAATCAAAACCTTCCTGGAAACAAATGAAAATGCACACACAACAACCCAAAATCTATGGGACACAACAAAAGCAGTCCTAAGAGGGAAGTTCATAGCACTGCAGGCCTACCTCAAAAAGCAAGAAAAATTTTTATTTAACTATTTAGTCCTATAACTTAAAGAATTAGATAGCTCCCCTGTGAAGCAGTCTAGACCAGGGTTTTTATTTGCTGGGAGATTTTTTTTATCGCTCTTTGATTTCATCAGTTATTAGATTATTCACGTTTTCTGATTCTTCCTGATTCAGTTTCACATGATCTGACTCATATGTGGAATATAATAAACAAGACAGACTGAGGAACAAGAAAGATCCAGAGACAAAGAAGCATGGAACGGACTGATGAATCTCAGTGGGAAGGCAGGGGAGGGGGAGTGGGTGGGGAGAGATTAATCCAAGAATTTATATGCATATATACATAACTTATGGACACAGACAATAGTGTGGTGAAGGCCTGAGAGGTTGGGGGTGATGCGGTGTGGAGGAGATAAAAGGAGAAAAAATGGGGGATATCTGTAATACTTTCAGCAATAAAGAAATTTTTTTTTAATTAAAATATATATAGCCCTTTAAAAAAAGAATTTAAAGCAACAGAATTTTTTTAATTCAATCTAAAAGTAGAAGAAATGGAAAAAAAACCCACACTTATAGTAACATAGGGTTTTCAGGAAAAAAAGAAAATAAAATATTAAAAAAATAAAAATAAAGACACCTTGAGACAAATGAAAATGAAAACACAGCAACCCAAAATCTATGGCACAGATGGAAAGCAGTCTTAACAGGGAAATTCATAGCAATACAGGCCTACAAAAGAAAGAAGAGAAATCTCAAATAAACAATCTAACCTTACACCTACAGGAACTAGAAAAAGAACAACAGATAAAGCTCAAAGTGAGTAGAAGAAACGAAATTAGAAAAATCAGAGCAGAAATAAATGAAATACAATCTAAAAAAATATAAAGATTAATGAAACCAAGAGCATGTTCTTTCAAAAAAAAAACAAGATTGATAAACCTTTAGCCAGACTTATCCATAAAAAGAATGAGAGAATCCAAATAAATGAAATCAAAAATGAAAGAGAAATAACTGGCATCACAGAAATATAAAGGATCATAAGAATATGCTATGAACCATCATATGCCAACAAATGGGACAATTTGGACAAAATAAATTCCTAGAAACTTATAACTTTCTAAGACTGAATCAAGAAAAACAAAAAATCTGAACAGAGTACAGCCAAAGAAATTGAAGCAGTAATTTGAAAACTCCCGACAAACAAAAGTCCTGGGCCCGATGGCTTCACAGGTGAATTTTACTAAACACTCAAGGAAGAACTAACATCTATCCTTCTCAAACTATTATAAAATAATTCAAGAAGAGGGAATACTCCCAAATTCTTTTTACAAAGCCAGCATTATCCTAATTCCAAAACCAGAAAAAGACACCACAAAGAAAAGAAATTATAGGCCAATATTCCTGATGAACACATATAAAAGTCTTCAACGAAATATTAGTGAACTCAATTTAGGAATACATTCAAAAGATCATACAGGGGGAAGATGGCGGCCCTATGAGCAGCAGCACAGCGCCCCTGCTCCCAGCCACGGACTCGATTTCCTCCTAAAATCCTATGTAGGCAGCTTGGAAAAACCAGAGAAACATACCTGAGTGGACGGAGTGCGAGTGAGGAGCACTGAAGACACATCACGGAGTCCGGTAAGAGAGGGGGGTGCAAGAAGGGGGAGTCCCCCTGAAGCCTGTGCTGGGCTCCGAGCCCGAGGCTTGGAGGCTGCAAAACTCCTGCCACTCGGGAGTGCGAATGGCATCCAAAAGCGGGGACCCCACACCCGGAGCGACAAGAGGGGAAGGAGCGCCCCGCGTACAGGGCAGAGGGACCCAGGGGAGCGGTGAGTCCATGAGGAGAGGACGGTGCCTTCCTAGCGAGACAAAGCTTCTAGTGGCGGCCACAACCAACTTCTAATGCTCAGTGTGCCAATCATAGGAAGGGCTGTCCCAAAGTGTGTGGCACCAGACTGGTAAGGGACCAGAAGATTGCACTGAGCAGCCGCACACAGGGACCCTCTGCCTCCCTGTGGGGCATTGTGTTGAGCCCCAGAAAGCACTGAATCTGCGTGGCATGGGGGAGGGGAGAAGCTCTCCCGCCCTGAGCTCCTGGTGCGGAGAGGCTGCGATCGGTGACCAGCCCTGAGGGGCGCCGTGGTGGAGTGTGGAGCTGACCCAGGTTTGCTGAGATCAGCAGTGCAGGGAGCTACGTGGAGCTGACTTTGGGTCCCCTCCCGCTGAGGGCCTTGGAGCACGGGCGGGGGGACCTTGCCCGGCAGACTCTCTACCTGTGTGTTCCTTTTGCCTTTGTGCCTCTGACTGCGGAACTGGCTCCCACCTTCCCAGCATGCACTGCACTGACAGACCAGCAGAGGCTGGGATTAGGGTCTGCTCAGTTGACTGTCTGAGGGGCAGGCAGTGCGACCAGTCAACCAGAGCTGAGCAGGGAGGGGCAGAGCCTGCCTGCCTCTCCTGCAGCCAGGAGCACCGCCCCCCAACAGGACAGGGGCTGGTCCAGCTCACTGAGGCCCCAGACACCCCCACAGGGCACAGGCCTGAGGGGGAAGGGAGGGCAGCTCACAGGAGGTCATCGAAAGAATAAGACTCTCAGGGACTGTTGTTTGGGAACTGGAGGAAACGCTGAAAACCCCTGCTGGGGCCTGGACAGGCAAAGGGCTCACCAGAATGTTTTTTTAATCGAACCCACTGAGGCCAGGCTGCTGAAATGGCCCATAGAGAAAACGCAACAGGCTGAAATCAATCTGAAACTGCAGCATGCCAGTGCATGGGAAACTAGAATCAGAGGACAGGGTAGGGACTGAGGAGCTGGCTGTGGAGCAGAGGCTAACTCCCTCACAGTGAGTGCCTAACAGCAAAACCTATAAGGGTTTTGATGATACCCTGAGCTACACTAGCCATCCTGTACCCTAAAGACTCTACAGAAGACTCTGGAGCAAGACCAGGCTACTACAAGGTTACAAAATACCTGACAAGAGGAGGTGGTCCACAGAGAGCCTCAGATCAACCATCTACCTAAGGACACCAGAGCCAAACCTAGACAGTTCCTCACATTGAGTGATAAACAAGTACCTCACAGGAGAACTGAAATCAGCACACAAAACATTGAGCCTCAGACAACACAACATGCCCAAAAGAAACTCACATGATTGACTGTCTTTTTCTCTTGTTCTTTTTGTTTTGTTTTTGGGGGTTTTTTTTGTTTGCTTGTTTGTTTGTTTATTTGTTTTTTCTCTTTTTTCCTTAGGAAGAAGAGAAAGGGGGAAAATTTGTTTTTTCTTCTTTTTTAAATTTTATAATAATTTTTTTTTAATTTTAAAAAAAAAACATGTTTAACTAAATTTTTTTTTTTTTATAAAACAATTTTGTCTTCCTTAGCTTGTTTTTAGTTTTGTTTATTTGCTTTGTTTTATCCTTGCTTCTACTATCAAGACTTTATTGATATCCCTGCTTAATGACTGGGACTTTATCATTATAACGAAGTTTACTGCTTTCCTCTATAGTTTCCACCAAATCTCTTACCAGAATCCCTTCCTGCCTGGGCTATATCTCTCTCTCCTCTCGATCCATTGGCATAACTTTTTTTCTTTTTCTTTTGTCTTTTTCTTCTTTTCTTTTGTTCTTTTGTAATCCTCCCTTCTGTTTTCCTGCCTTTTTGTTCAATTGATAGTTTCTCTTATTCTCTTTATTGTACTTTTATTTTCTCCTTTTCAACTATTATCCTATTCCGATTCTCTCCCTTAATTTTTTGCTGGCCCTTCTTTCAGATCTTTTCTCTGCTTCTATTATCTCCCAGTAGCTTCTCTATTTTTTACATTATAGTATATTAACAACATACATCTCTCTCTCTAAGCGTTACTTTTCTTTCTCTCGTTCTTTTTTTTAAGCATTTTGTGTGTGTGTGTTCTCTCTTCACTCTCCCAGCTCTACTTTCACGTGGGTTGTTTTCATTGTGACTGTGAAGATATTTTGTAAGATACCTCTTGTTTCCTGGAAGTTTAGTTGTATACGGTCCTGCCTTGCCAGAAACCATACAACAGCTTACACGATGAGGTTGGGGTTGAGACACAGTTAGCCAACCTGAGAGGAGGGTCCTCCCAAAGACTGAACAATGACAATCTAGACCCAATGACAACAGAAGAACATAAAGAAACCACAAAAGGGACATCCACAAGAGGGACACGCATAGAACAAAGAGCTCAGAAGTATAAGGTAAACACATTTTTAACATTGCCAGAAGAAGTCTTTGATGAGATGGAGTTAAGCAAGTTATCAGAAACAGAGTTCAGAGCATTGATGATGAAGATGTTCCAGGAATTTAAAGAGAAAAACAAGGCAACAGAAGATAAGATCAAGGACATTCAGGAAAACATGAAAAAAGAGATACATAACATAAACAAAAATCAGACAGAAATAAAGAATGCTGTATCTGATATCAAGAATGCACTGGAAGGAATTAAAAGCAGGCTCAGTGAAGCAGAGGATAGAATAAGTGACTTAGAAGACAAGGTAGAAAAAAATCACTCAATCAGAGCAGGGAAAAAAAAACAACACTTAAAAAGCATGAGGATAGTCTAAGGGAGCTTTGGGACAACATGAAGTGAAACAACATTTGCATTACGGGAGTACCAGAGGGGGAGGAAAGAGAGCGAGGGATAGAGAACTAGGTGGAGGAAATAATGATAGAAAACTTCCCTAGGCTGGCGAGAGAGAAAGCCACACAAGTTCAGGAAGCACAGAGGGTTCCAAACAAGAGGGACCCAAAGAGACCCACTTGAAGACACATCATAATCAAAATGGCAAATGTCAAGGACAAAGAGAAAATATTAAGGGCTGCAAGAGAGAGACAAGCAGTGACCTACAAGGGAAACCCCAAAAGGCTGACAGCTGATTTCTCAACAGAAACTCTTCAGGCCAGAAGGGAGTGGCATGAAGTTCTCAAAGTAATGAAAAGCAAGAACATGCAACCAAGACTGCTTTATTCAGCAAGGCTATCATTTAAAATTGAAGGTGAAATAAAGAGCTTCCCAGACACGAAAAGCTAAAGGAGTTCAATACACCAAACCAGCACTGCAAGAAATGTTAAAAGGACTGCTTAAAGAAGAAGAAGAAAGAGTGAGAGAAATGTACATCATCATAAAGTGGAAAAATGGCATTAAATAACTTTATATCAATAGTAACCTTAAATGTAAATGGAATAAATGGTCAAATCAAAAGACATAGGGTAGCTGAATGGATAAGAAAACAGGACCCAAAAATATGCTGTATACAAGAGACCCACTGAGAGCAAAAGACTCACAAAGGCTAAAAATGAATGGATGGAGTAAAATATTCCATGCAAATGGAAAGGAAAAGAAAGCTGGAATAGCAATACTTATTTCTGACAAAACAGACTTCAAAATAAAGACCATAACAAGAGACAAAGATGGTCACTACATAATACTGAAGGGATCAAACAGGAGGAAATAACCCTTATAAACATTTATACACACAATATAGGAGCACCTAAATATATAAAAAATTTCTTGTGGGACTTTAAGGGGGAGATTGACAGCAACACAATCATAGTGGGGGACTTTAACACCCCACTGTCAGGATTGGACAGATGATCAAGACAAAAAATCAAAAGGGAAACACAGACCTTAAATGACTCACTAGACCTAATGGATTTAATTGACATTTACAGAACATTTCATCCCAAAGCAACAGAATACACATTCTTCTCAAGTGCACATAGAACATTCTTAAAAACAGACCACAGTTTAAGGCACAAAGCAAGTATCTACAAATATAAGAAGACTGAAATCATATCAAGTATATTCTCAGATCACAGTGCCATAAAACTAGAAATCAACCACTATAAAAAAAACTCAAAAATATTCAAACACATGGAGGCTAAACAGCATGTTATTAGACAATGAATGGGTTACCAATGAGATCAAGGAAGAAATCAAACACTTCATGGAAAGTAACGAAAATTAAAAGACAAGAACCGAAAATCTATGGGACACGGCGAAAGCAGTCCTGAGAGGAAAATTCATAGCATTACAGGCGTATCTCAAGAAATAAGAAAAAGATCTAATGAACCATCTAACACAACAACTAAAAGAACTACAATGAGAACAGCAAGAAAAGCCCCAAGGAGGTAGAAGGAAGGAAATAATAAAAATCAGAGCAGAGATTAATGACATAGAGTCTAAAAAAAACAATACAAAAAATCAGTGAAACCAAGAGCTGGTTCTTTGAAAAGATAAATAAGACTGATGAACCTTTAGCCGGACTCACTAAGAAACAAAGAGAGAAGACCCAAATAAATAAAATCAGAAATGAAAGAGGGGATATAACAACTGACCCAACAGAAATACAAAGGATTGTAAGAAAATACTATGAGCAAGTATATGCCAACAAATTGGACAACATGGGGGAAATGGACAAATTCCTAGAAGCATACAAGCTTCCAAAGCTGAATCAAGAAGAGGCAGAAAACCTGAATAGGCCCATAACAACTAATGAAATTGAAGCAGTAATCAAAAAACTCCCAGCAAACAAAAGTCCTGGACCAGATGGATTTACAGGACAGTTTTACCAAACATTCAAAGAAGAATTAACCTATTCAATTCAAACTATTCCAGAAAATTCAAGAGGAGGGAAAACTCCCAAGATCTATTTATGAGGCCAGCATCATCCTAATCCCCAAACCAGATAGACACTACAAAGAAACAAAATTACAGGCCAATATCTCTGATGAACACAGATGCTAAAATTCTCACTAAAATACTAGCAAACCAGATCCAGCAATACATTAAAAAGATCATACATGATGACCAAGTGGGATTTATTCCGGGGATGCAAGGCTGGTACAACATCCACAAATCAATCAATGTGATACATCACATAAACAGAATGAAGGACAAAAATCATATGATCATATCAATAGACTCAGAAAAAGCATTCAACAAAATCCAGCACCCATTTCTGATAAAAACTCTCAGCAAAGTGGGAATAGAGGGATCATACCTCAACATAATAAAGGCCATGTATGAAAGACCTACAGCCAACATCATACTCAATGGGCAAAAACTAAAACCATTTCCATTAAAAACAAGAAAAAGACAAGGATGTCCACTTTCACCACTCTTATTCAACATAGTACTGGAAGTCCTAGCCACAGCCATAAGACAGGAAGAAAACAGAAAACGTATCCCAATTGGAAAAGAGGAAGGAAAACTGTCATTATTTGCAGATGACATGATATTGTACATAGAAAACCCTAAAGACTCCATCAAAGTACTACTAGATTTGATAAATGAATTTGGCAAGGTAGCTGGATACAAAATCAACATACCAAAATCAGTGGCATTCTTATACATCAACAATGAACTTTCAGAGAGAGAAACTAAAAAAGCAATACCATTTACCATTGCAACTAATAAAATGAGATACCTAGGAATAAACTTAACCAAGGATGTAAAATACCTGTACTTGGAAAACTACGTGACACTGAAAAAAGAAATAGAGGAAGATTTAAACAAGTGGAAGAATATATCATGCTCATGGATTGGAAGAATTAATATCATTAAAATGTCCATACTACCCAAAGCAATTTATAAATTCAATGCAATTCCTATTAAAATACCAACAGCATACTTCACAGACCTAGAACAAACATTTTGAAAATTTATATGGAACCAAAAAGGACCCCAAATAGCTGTAGCCATCGATAAAGAACAGAGTGGGAAGGATCACATTACCTGATTTCAAACTGTATTACAAAGCCATTGTAATCAAAACGGCCTGCTATTGGTACAACAACAGGCATATAGATCAATGGAACAGAACAGAGACCCCAGAAATAGACCCACGCCATTATGGTCAGTTAATATTTGACAAAGGAGGCAAGAGCATACAATGGAGTAAAGACAGTCTCTTCAGTAAGTGGTGCTGGGAAAATTGGACAGATACATGCAAAAAAATGAAACTAGACCACCAACTTTCACCATACACAAAAATAAACTCAAAATGGGTAAAAGACTTAAATGTAAGTCACGGAGCTATAAAAATCCTGGAAGAAGACATAGGCAGTAAAGTCACAGACATCCCACGTAGTGGAATTTTCACTGATACATCTCCTAGGGCAAGAGAAACAAGAAACAAGAAACATATGGGACTACATCAAACTCAAAAGCTTCTGCACAGCAAAAGAAAACAGCTTTAAAATACAAAGAAACCCCGTGGTCTGGGAAAACATATTTGCCAAGGATGTATCTGATAAGGGGGTAATTTCCAAAGTGTACAAAGAACTCATAGCACTCAGCAAGAGGAAGACAAACAACCCAATTAAGAAATGGGCAAAGTACCTGAATAGATACTTCTCCAAAGAGGACATACAGATGGCCAAGAGACACATGAGAAAATGCTCAATGTTACTAATCATCAGAGAGATGCAAATTAAAACCACAATGAGGTATCACTTCACACCTGTCAGAATGGCTCCCATAAACAAATCAACAAACGACTCCTGCTGGCAAGGATGTGGAGAAAGGGAACTCTAGTACACTGCTGGTGGGAATGCAGACTGGTGCAAACACTATGAAAAACAGTGTGGAGCTTCCCGAAAAAATTTTAAATGGAGCTTCCTTTTTACCCAGTGATTCCACTCCTTGGAATGTATCCTAAGAATCCTGAAACATTAATCAGAAAGAATATATGTAACCCTATGTTCATAGCAGCACAGTTCACAATAGCTAAGATCTGGAAACAGCCCAAGTGCCCATCAGTAGATGAGTGGATAAAAAAACCTGTGGGACATATACACCATGGAATATTACGTAGCTGTAAAGAAGAAGAATCTCGTACCCTTTGGGACAGTAGGGAAGGACCTGGAGAATATTATGCTAAGTGAAATAAGCCAGGCAGAGAATAAAAACATCACATGGTCTCGCTTATATGTGGAATCTAAAGAACTTAATAAACAGACGAACAGAATAGATTCAATGACATGGAAGCATAGATCAGACTGACGAATGTCAGAGGGATGGAGGAGGGCGGGTGGGTGGAGGGAGAGAGAGTAACCAAAGAATTTATATGCATATATGCACAACCCAAGGACATGGTCAATGGTGTGGAGAGGGACTGGGGACGGCGATGGGTCGGCTTGGAACGGGTCCTTTGGGGAGAAAAAGGGACATCTGCAATATTTAAACAAAAATAAAATTTTTAAAAAATTAAATTAAAAAAATAAAAATAGAATAAAAGATCATACGCTCTGATCAAGTGGGATTCACTCATGGGATGCAAAGATGGTTCAATATCAGCAAATCAACTGACATGATTCACCACATAAACAAAATCAAGGATAATAAGCACATGATCATATCATTAGATGCAGCAAAAGCATTTGACAAAATCTAGCACTGATTTCTGATAAAAACTCTCAGCAAAATGAGAATAGAGGAAACCTATCATATAACAAATGCCATATATGACAAACCCACAGCTAACATCATACTCAATGGGAATAAACTTACCACCCTTATTCAACATAGTACTGCATGTCTTAGCCACAGTAATCAGACAAAAAGAAGAAATAAAATGCATCCAAATTGGAAATAAAGAAGTAAAACTGTCATGGTCTGCAGATGACATCTACTATATACAGAGCGCCCAAAAGAATCCACTAAAAAGTTAGAAGACATAATAAATGATTCAGTAAAGTAGAAGGATACAAAATAAAGATTCCAAAATCAGTTGAATTTTTATACAGCAATAATGAACTGTCAGTAAGATAAACTAAGAAAATGATCCCATTTACAGTTGCATAAAAAATACCTAAAAATAAATTTAACCAGGGATGTAAATGACCTATACTCAGAAAATTATAAGACACTGAAGAAAGAAATTAAAGGTACAAATAAATGAAAGCATATACCGTGTTAATGGATAAGAAGAATTAACATCATTAAAATGTCCAAACTACCCAAAGAAATCTACAAATTCAATACAATTCCTATCAAAATACCAATGGAGTTTTTCACAGAACTAAAACAAATAATTCTAAAATTTATATGGAACCACAAAAGACCCCCAATAACTGCAGCAATCTTGAGATGCTTTGGTTATAAATAAACCAAACAGCAATGCCAGCAGCGACAACATCAGCACTTTTTGCACCAGTTTCCTGAGCCTCAATTCCCACAGGTGATACAACAAGGTCCTATACACATGGTGGGTTACATTACAGGAGCGGAACCCTGAGCTTAGGAAACTCAAATATTTTATAATGGGAAACAATCATTCCTGCCTTTTGTCTCAGAGGGAGACATTACTTTTATTAGACTGGACAGTAAGCATGCCTGCGCTTTGTTATGGAAGGAGACACCACCTCTGTTTTCCAAGGATATGAGCAAATCTGTAACTTGTTCCAGATGGAGAAACTATCTTCTTCTTCCAAAGCTGTTTGCTATGTAAACATCCTTGGAGAGATATCCCAGAACAGAGCGCAGTCTGTGCCTCTGCTTGCAAGACCTACAGAAATGCAAGATACCCATGGAGAAATGTATCTCAACATCTTTAACTAACTTAGGCCTGAGAATCTACTTCAAAAGTAAAGAGAAAAGACAAGAGCAAACTGAGGCTCTAATGGATCAAGAAAAATTGGCTTGAATGATCTCTGTATGAGCATGCTTCAGTATAAAGATGTCAAGTGATCTTCTTCATATTTTATATAGCACTGAGAATGGCGCCTTTTCCCAAGTCTAGAAATACTCATTAATTATTCATTACAATTTATTAGGGAGCATTTAATGAATATATTTATGTGCCAGGAACTGTGTTGAGCTCTGTTCCATTATTCTACTAATCATCTTTTCACTCTGTTGAAAGATAATTTACTAAAATCATTTTCATCTTCTTATCTTTGTAGCATTTTTAATTACTTGGTACATTAAATTAACATAATAAAACTATAAAATTAGAACTGGCCTAAAATATTTTTAAATGTACTACATAAAAGATGATATAATTTTCCTGCAAAAAAAATTACATTTCAACTAGCCTTTAATTCATGCCACTGAAAACAGTATGCAAATTAATCATTCAAGATTAGACATTTAAAACAAATTACATACTTACACATCTATAAAAGCATGGGTATTTCAAGTATTTTCAGGAACCATTATACACCTCTTTAAAAATACTTATACTGTGCCCTGTCCAGCTTGGCTCAGTAGTTAGAGTGTCGGTTCGCAGACTTAAGGGTCAAGTGTGTGTGATTCTGGCCAAGGGCACATACCTTGGTCGCAGGCTCAGAGCACATGCGGGAGGCAACCAGTCAATGTGTCTCTCTCACATTGATGTTTCTCTCCCTTCCACTCTCTCTGAAAAGCAATGGGAAAAAAATCCTCAGGTGAGAATTAAAAAAATTTAGAAATACTTATATTGTGACAGTTTTTAAAAGTATGTAAGATTTATTCAGTAGCCAGGCACTTCTTCAGAAATTCCATCTATCTTGCATTTGCACTTCATTATACAAATTCAAATAAGCAAGTTAGTGCTGATCTCTGTTCAGTAAGATTTTGAATAGGAATGCTATATTTTTCTAGGTGGGAAGAACTAGCCCACCTACAGAGCTTTCAAATAATAATCATCATCATAATCATCATGGCCCTAAGATATGCTTTCATATACATTTTCTCATTTAATCTTCAATAATCCCATGAGGCAGACAATGCATAAAATATAAATATTCAGTTTATGGATAAGAAAACCAAAGCAGGGAGTAGTTAAGTGACCTGCCTAAGGTCACGCCTCAGCAGATGGCAGAAAAAGATCTTGAACCTGGGTTTTAAAGCTCCAAGAAAATACCATTACTTTCCAGAGTTGAAATGAACTGCATCTCACTGTACTAAAGCCACAAATTTAGTAAGTGAAGGAAGTAGGGAGTTTCATAGGCAAAACAGGATAGAAATAGGGAGAACTGTCAGCAACTATGAAAAGAAACGGGAGATGATGAAGTGGCTCTTTCCTTAGGAGCCTGCATATCCTAGACCCCCACACTCTGTCTTATCTTAGCTTCCACACTTCACTCACTAGATGGTTTTCAGAAATTTTTTTGTGGTAACAAAAACAGTCCTGGCCATCCATGGGTTGGAAAGACAAGGCAGGACTAACACTAAATTAAAAAATTTTAATAACAAGAAATCCAAAGTCACAATTCCATGTTAATCAGAAAACTAATGTGGGCCATTTGAAATGTATAGATGCACATGAGAGCTTTCAATAATATATTTGTGGGATCTCACAACAGTGTCTTTTGGGAGTTGAAATTTCTATTCATTGATAATTTCTGTGTTTATAGTCTTCCATGATAAATGACAGAAACTCCACCAGCAGGAATTTGCCCTGGAATATCAAAGAAATGGACAGGATGCCATGTCTTTGGCACATATTGAAGAACACTTAAGATCATCAGGGTATAAAATAAAAATAATGCCACAAAATGGAAAAATAACAAAAACACTATATTTGCCCTTTAAATCTTTAGATTTTTACCTTCTAAACTTCCTCAAATTGGGCAGATGTCCAGTTATCAGATGCCTGCTTTTAAGTTCTTCCTTATCTTGATATTTTACATCCTTCTTCCAATTTTTAAAGGCCCTGCTATCTGATTACACTCTGTAAGCCTTAACTTTCTAACATTTCCCTGTGATTTAGATCAAAATGATGATAGATCCCTTTATGCTTAATGTGTTTTAATTTTACTCAGTTGGGATTTGCTTTAGATCTTTGCTCATACCACTAATTTAGTTTTTAGGAATTCACTTCCCAGAATTAAGTATTTTGAGTTCATTTTAGTAACATTGTAGACCTAGGGTACATCCAAGTCTAGAGGCAGGTATTTCTTAGTCAATGAATGTACATTGGGAATTGCCACTTTTCATTATGTTTCCTAAATTTGGATCCTAAAAAGACCCTTCGAACACTGCTCAGAACTGGGATCTTGGGAGCACATCTCCCTTAGAGACTGATCTGGGACTGGAGCAGGCACAGCTACGCAACTCAGAAGAGGTACAGAGCTTGCTCCCCTCCCACAGTCTCCACCAGCACCACCACCAATGGAGGACTGTCTTAATCTGTTTTCCCAAGTCCTGGTGACCCCCACCCTGCTGAGCTTACTCCTACAGTGAGGACAGTTGGCTGCACCTGACCTGAACCAATGGTACACTCCTCCTGGGGAAGCTACAGTTAGAGACTTTAGCAGAGGCTTAATGGTATGTCTCTGGAATGATCTACATTCTCCCCATTGAGTGTCTGACCGCAGTGCCCCCAAGTAAGGGACCCACTAGTCCTGTCCTCCTGACCTGGTAGCCCTGCACTACCAAGCTTGCACCAGGTAGAAGGGACAGTGGGGCATGTCCAGCTTAGGCCCACTCTACAATCTTTCTTCAAAAGGCCCTGAAGGAAGTATAGGCAACCTCAGAGGGTGGCAGAGAAGCCAACAGATGAACTCCAACTTCTGAGAGCCTTATACCTTTTACTGATTTGCTCCAAGCTCAGAGCTGCAAGAAGCCCAACCTTGTACAAATCTTTGCACCTCCCATGCACACCAAGGTCAGCAGACAAAGCCACAATCAGCAAATAGTGTGGGAGCTCCAGAAAGGAAGCCCAAGACCAGTTACACACAACGTCTAACACTGACCTACACTGGAACCTCATTCCAAGTGGGCCCAGCACCAACACAAATACTGGTAGGCTTCAAACCTACCTCACCAGAGCTTGAGCCAACTAGCCACACAAATGGCGCAACCAAAGGGGGACTCTAGTGGGCACCTGAACATGCTGGGAACAACTCTGCTTCAGGCGGTATCTTTGAACAGCTACTCGTGCAAAGTGAACTACATCTATCCTTATAGTCAACCAGCCTGAGGGTTAACTCTACCCATGAATGGGCAACAGCACTCGAGACTCAATTAAAACAATAGGGGGCAGAGATTCCAAGATGGTGGCAGATTGAGGAGAAGCTACACTGACAGTCTCCCAGGACTAAACTGGAATTACAACTAAAATAGAGAAAAACCATCCTGAATAACCAACTGAAGACTAGATGGAGAGCACCCTCATAACCCAGGGGGCAAAACAGAGACAGAATAAAGACTGGTAGAAAGTGCAGAGGCACAAGAAGGCTGGCTAGGATCCCACAGGCAGCAGCTGAAGTTCTGGAGCGGTATCTCAGCTGTGGGGGTTTCCCACTGAGAACTTTGGGGCCTAACCCCAGTCTGGGCTTCCCAGGCAAGAGCACCATAACTGAGAAAGGTGCCCACATAACATCTGGCTGTGAAAAGCAGCAGGATTTCCATCTGTCAGGGAGAGATGGCTGGAAAGCAGTCACCCTCTTAAAGAGCCAACACACAAACTTTCATGGGCAGCCACTCACCTTGGGCTCCAGCACAGGAAGTGCATACTGGACTATAGTGACGTGAGAAGAATCAGGGGTTTCAGGCTCTGGAGATGGAGCTCAGAGGGTGACCATCTGGATCCCTATGCTGAGTCATTCCCACATACCACAGAGGACATCTTTCTCAGGAAGACTTTTGCCAGCCAGGCAGCTTTTGCCTGGGCGGGAAGCAATTACCCTACCCACTGGAAAACATCTTGCCCCACCGTGTACAGTTTAGGCCTTGCTGTGGTCTACAGCCTAAGGCTTGTTAAGAGACTAAGATCAGTCAGCCTGCAGGCAGAGGTGGACCTCTGGGACCTTTGAGTCTTTGCCTGATCTGCTGTGGGACCCTGGTCTTGGAAAAAACAGACTTTGGTGTGCATTCTGGTCCTGTCCAAATGCAACCAGCCCCAGAACAGGGAACAACAAGCCAGCCCAGCAGAGGGAACCACAAGCCATGGGTTGATGATAGCTCCAAACAGGGTACTCAAGGCCAGTCACAAACAGCATCTGACACTGGCCTACACCAGAGACCATCCTAAAAGACTGAGAGTCCTAGCAGATTCACCTAATACATTGAAATAACCCAAACAGACAGCCAAAATGGGGAGACAAAAAAACAAGTCCCAAGTGAAAGAATAAGAGAAGTCTCCAGAAAAAGCTAAATGAAATGGAGATAAGAAATCTATTAGAGCCCGGCCAGGCGTGGCTCAGCGGTTGAGCGTCGACCTAGGATCCAGGCAATCAGGGTTCAATTCCCGGTCAGGGCACATACCCGGGTTGCGGGCTGCAGCCGATCAATGACTCTCCCATTGATGTTTCTCTCTCTCTCTCTCTCCCTCTCCTTTCCTCTCTCTGAAATCAATAAAGATATTTAAAATAAAATAAAAAAGGAGAAATCTATTAGATATAGAGTTCAGAATACTGATTGTAAGGATGCTCAACAGGATGAAAAAAGATATAGAAACTATGAAAAATGACCAGTCAGGAATGAAGAATGATATAGCAGATATAAAGAATACATTGGAAGGAATAATTAGCAGATTAGATGAAGCTGAGGATAAGTGAATTAAAAGACAGGATAGAAAAAAATCACTCAATCAGAGATCTGATAAGAAAAAACAATTTAAAAACAGGAGGACAGTCTAGGGAGCTGCAGGACAACATGAACATAACAATATTCACATCATAGGAATGCCAGACGGGGAAGAGAATAAGCAAGGGATAGAGAATTTGTTTAAAGAAATAATGGCAGAATACTTCCCTAATCTGGTCAAGGAAAAAAGCCACACAAGTTCAGGAGGCACAGAGAGTCTCAAGCAAGAAAAACCCAAAGAGGCCCATGCCCAGGCACATCATAATTAAAATGCCAAAAATTCAAGACAAAGAGAGAATATTAAAGACAGCAAAAGAAAAGTAATCTGTTACCTACAAAGGAGCTCCCATAAGGCTATCAGCTGACTTATCAGAAACTCTACAGGAGAGAAGGGAATGGCATGAAGTATTCAAGGCAATGCAAAACAAGGATCTGAAACCAAGACTACTCTAAGCAGCAAGTCTATCATCCAAAATAGGTGGTGAAATAAAGAGCTTCCCAGACAAAAAAGGCTAAAGGAGATTATCACCACCAAACAAGCATTGCAAGAAATGTTAAAAAGACTGCTGTAATAAGAAGTAGAAATAGAGAGAGAGAGAAACATAGGCATAAAGAAAGAAAATGGCAATAGATAAGTACCTTTGGATAATTACCTTAAATATAAATGGATTAAATGCTCCAATCAAAAGACATAGGGTAGCTGAATGGATAAGAAAACAAGACCCAAATATATGCTGTCTATGAAAGACCCACCTCAGAATAAAAGACTCACACATGCTGGGGGGTGGGGGGACTTCTGGAGGAACTTAAGGGAGAGATCGGCAACAATACAGTCATAGTGAGGGACTATAACACCCCACTGACTTTACTGGATAGATCCTTCAGACAAAAAAATCAACAAAGAAACAGTGAATCTAAATGACACACTAGATCAGATGGATTTCATTGATATTTACAAAACATTTCACCCCAAAGCTGCAGAATTTACATTCCTCTCAAGGGCACATGGGTCATGCTCAAAGATAGACCACAAATGCTAGGACACAAAACCAGTCTCTGAAAGTTTAAGAAGACTGAAATCATATCAAGCATCTTATCAGATCACATGGGCATGAAATTAGAAATCAACTACAGTAAAAACACTCAAAAACATTCAAACACATGGAGGCTAAATAACATGTTATTAAACAATGAATGGGTTACCAATAAGATCAAGAAAGAAATCAAAAATTTCCTGGAAACAAATGAAAATGCACACACAACAACCCAAAATCTATGGGACACAACAAAAGCAGTCCTAAGAGGGAAGTTCATAGCACTGCAGGCCTACCTCAAAAAGCAAAAAAAAATTTTCATAAACTATTTAACCCTAAAACTTAAAAGAATTTGAAAGCTCCCCTGTGAAGCTGTCTGGACCAGGGTTTTTATTTGCTGGGAGATTTTTTATTGCTCTTTTATTTCATCAGTTGTTATTAGCCTATTCAGGTTTTCTGATTCTTCTTGATTCAGTTTTACATGATCTCACTCATATGTGGAATCTAATCAACAAAATAGAGTGAGGAACAAAATAGATACAGAGACATAGAAGCATAGAACAGACTGATGAGTCTCAGTAGGAAGGCAGGGGTGGGGGAGTGGGTGGCAAGAGATTAATCAAAGAACTTATATGCATATATACATAACCCATGGACACAGACAATAGTGTTGGGAAGGCCTGGGGTGGGGCGGATGCGGGATTGAGAGGATCAATGGGGGGGAAAGGGGTATCTCTAATACTTTCATCAATAAAAATAAATTTTTAAAAAAGGATAATGAGGACAGCTCATATTGCCTCCTCAAACCAATTCTCACCTTCTCCCTCCACTAGTAAAATCAAGCACAGACACTAAATCAAATTTTCTTCCTCTTTCCACCACCTCAACAGCAGTTCTATTCCAACATGGTGGAATAACTCTGATCCTGTTTATGATTTGGACACCCCTAAATCCCAGTCCACATATCTAATCTTGACTTTTTTCCTGAAAACACATGCCAAGTTTCCACCTGCCTGGTGGCCATCACCATACACACCTTCAAAGTCCTTAGGACCCAAACAAATACACCTCACCTCCAAATCCAATGCTGCCCCTGGCTCCATGCTCCTGGGCTTTATTAATGCATCAACCACATAGTGAGCTCTGAGGCAATCATTTTAGACTCCAATGGAGCAAATTACCTCTCTAAGCCTGTTTCTTTCTTTAAAAGCTGACAATGACCTACTTAAATGGTTGTTGGGGGATTAAATAAGATAAATGATAAACTTTATCATGAGATATTCCCCTTCCTCACTCTGAGCATTTAATCACTGCTCAAGATCTATCAACTCTGCCAACCAAATGTCTCTAAAATCTTTCCCCTATTTTCTATTCTTACCATCAATGTCCTCGTTTGGACACGGCATTTCTAACCTAAACAATTGCAAAACTCTTGGACTAGTCACCGTGTTCCCTTTTCTCTCTAACCTGCTTGCCTGTAGGCAAGACAGGAGTATAATGGATCTTATTCCTTTTGTCCATTTTCCAAAACAACCAGCACAGTGCCTGACAGAGAACAGGTTAGCAATGCCGACTGGCTCCCAATTCATCATCCAGACACAATGAAGCCATGCTCTAAGAAAAACCTCAATCCCTTGAGCATTAAAGGAAGTTCTTCGCACACTGAGGAACCACAATCTTATTCTCAGAGCCCCATGGTTCCCAAATTCCTGTTTTCTCCCCTAGGGCCCAATGTAGTATATCAATATGGAGGCACTAGGCTCAGATTAGTAGTAAGCAAAATGTTTATTAGACATAGGCAGAAAATCATAAAATGTATTAAATAATAAGTAGACAGTAAGTAGAGCATGTATATGTTAAACATAGAAAGAAAGGAGTGGAAGAACCAAGAGATAACTAATTTTCAGTGTATATTAAATATACACGAGGCACATGAGTACTCAATATCCATGAGGCCTTAATTCGGCCACTCATCCATTGGTGAACCCATTCTGGTCCCATGTGTCCTTTGCCCAAGAAACACAAACAAAGCCTCTACTATTCATCAGGCTTATTGGTGAGCTGCACCTGTGACCAGGCCCACTGTCCCTGCATCTCTCTGATAGAGTGTGCATCATTACTCCAAGGTCCCTTCTGTCTGTGGTTCTTCTTGAACTTCCACTCTGATGTCCAAACCACACTATTAGCAGGAAGGGCAGATGCAGCAGAGAGAGACAGACAGGACCATTGCTTACCCCAAAATTCAAGCAGAGTGGTCATTCCACTCACTTTTACCCTGTTCTAAGTGTGTGAACCTACCTCATCTCTTTCCCCTTGTTTCTCACTATGTATTTGAAATCATTTTAATGCATCATGTGATTTATGCATTTTAATTTGGCCCATGAGGCTTCCGTTCTGTGGTCTCTGGAAAAGCCTGCATGCGTAGGTCTTGAAGGCCACCATTGAACCAAGGTAATATCCCACACTACACTTTGGCTGCTGCATAGAGAACAGAATTTAGGAGAAGCAGAAATGGAATCAGAGAGACTTATTAGGCAGCTATTCCTTTACTCTAGTCAAGAAATAAGGGTAGCCAGGGTCAGAATGGTAGCAAAGGGGATAGAGAAACATAAACAGGTTCAAGATATGTTTTGCTAGGAGAATGAAGAACAAAGATGGTGGGAGTAAACAATAGGGAAAGTAAATGAAGTAGAGACTACAGTCAGAGAAGGCAATTTCAGAGCCTAAGATATTGGAAATGGCAATACTCCAAAAGACAAAGAGATAATGTACCAAGAATCATGGCTTGTCAGAGATCAAAGGGGCCTTGGAAGGTCATCTATAGCAAACACCAAACAAACATGTGACTCCCTTCCTACACCTCTACTAAACTGTCAGTGAAAAATAACCCCTGACTTGCTTTCAGGACCATCCACCTATATTTCTATACCAATGCCCAAACAAATATGTGACTCCCTTCTCCTCCACCCAGCCTTGACCATACTCATCCAGAGCCAACCACCACAACTTCTGGTGGCTCTCTTCCAGAAAATTATTCCTCTTATTGACCTGAATTCTGATCTATTAGGTCCTGTCGTTGAGGATACAGAAAATTAGGTCACCCCTCTTCCACATGATATCCCTTTAGATTTCTGAAGACATTTATCAGGCACACCTGAGTCTTTCCTTTACAGATTTCCCATTTCAATATTTTGCCTTCACATGACAATTTTCAGTCCTTTCACCATCACAGTTGCTATCCCCTGAAGGCATAAAGAACTCTGCATCATCCCACATGATGGACTAATAGCACAAACAGAAGAAATCAGTTACCTCCCTTAATCTCTGCCACATTTCTAATAATGCCACCCAGGATTAGCTTCTCTGATGGCCACATCACAGAGTTAACTCTTGTTTGGCTGAAGTGAAGTATGGATAAAGATGACTGGCACACATGGAGTGAAGGAATAATAACCCTCTGTTGAAGTACTATCAAAGTCTGTAGTTAGTAGGTATGAGGATGAGGACAGGGTGGGTGAAGCAAATGGCAGTAAATTCAAGAAAAGATTGAATACCAGTCTGGAAGTGGCAGTAGAGAACAGTCTTCTCTCTTCCCTTGAGAGTGTTGTGAAGGAAGTAATGTGATCAAAGCAAAAAGACCAAAACATTTTAAGAAAAAAGTCAAAGACATGGGAGAGTTTGTTCACACTAGAGCAGCACCTGAAAGAATACAAGTATGTCACAGAAGAGTGAGAGAAATGGCCAATGTTGAGGTAGAGGGGTACAAATCTGGTAAGTCACTATCAATAACTACAAGCTAACAGTATGTGTATATTCACCATTGCCAACAAGTTAGACACCTCAGCATGGGGTCTTTTTAAAAAGCTAGAGAAAGACAGTATATTAAGGCAGAAGTTAGAAATGAAAGTGCTATACCTTGAGGCAGTCCACTATTTTTCACCTCTGGTTCATTTACTTGAATTGTGTCATCTTCAAGGTAGAAGAAGATTTTATAGCGTCTTATTCTATAGTTTTCTTGCCTTTTATCATGTATTTCATCCTCTTCATAGGCATCAAAAGATAATACCTGTTGGAATCACAATTAGAAACTAAGAAATGAAAAATTTAGCAAACTTAAAATCACTAAAGCTACTTACTATCTGTATACTTTTTGATACTGTAAAGAAAAAAAGTTGAGGTGATTTTGCAAAAAGACATTCTACACATCAGCTATGAGAATGAATATACAATCCAGGTTTCAGTATATAAAGATTATTTTATATTTTCATCACCATCTGGTTAGAATGAAAAAATGATATTCAAGCAATAAATCATCATTCAGCTCTACCATAAATTCTACTAGCATCTGTGTTTGGAATTTCACAGTGGGATTCTATATGTATGTGTTATAGACAAAATAATATTCTTTCTCACAAGATGAATAAAAGTTTTGTCATTTTCCCATTAAAAATAACACAAATTTACCTTAGTTCTAAGATAAAATTATCTTGACTTCTGGTCCTGTTGATTGCTTGCCTTGAGAGAAATTCAAACAGGCAGATCTGAAATTCTTCCAGTGTACCAGAGACCCCACCTTACACTTCTTCAGGAACCTCAAAGAGCACAGCTCTATGCCAGATCCAGTCTCATCTCACACTGCGTGTGTGTTTGGGTGGATGGATGGGGCACTCAGGTAGGAGAGGTAGATTTTAAAGTAGTTAGTTAAAATCAGGGATAGTCAAAAATACCCTTGAAAATTCCTTAACCACTGGAAAACTGTATCTAATTCAGTAATACAACACAGCTCAGTTTTCTTTCATTATGAAGCAAAGGACTGACTGTCTCTTTGTTGAAGATGAGTTAAAACAGCTTCCTTAGGCTTAGGCGCCATGTTGTATGAAAAAAAATATCTTTAACCATTGGAATAACTATCAACATGGTGAAATGCTCACATACTGAGAAAGACATGGTAATTGAGGACAACTGAGGGAACAGTAGATTTAGGCTACCATTTCAAGCTTTACCTGGGGCACAGGCTCCTTGAAAGCTCCATTTTAATATTCCCTTTGCTCCCATTTTTTATAAATTTTTATAATTAGAGCTACAAAATTTAATTGTGCATATGATGTAACACTAGGATAATTCAACATAGACAATATGATAGATATGAGTGAGTCTATTTGGGTGGTCAGTTATCCTAATTAGGAATATATACTCTGGGAGTGTTTAGCAAATTTCTATCAGAAGCCCAGACTTCAGAAGGGGCTGACAAAATATGTCAGTAGTTTATCTCTGATCAACACAGGAAGCTTTGTTAATTACCATAAAGGATTACATAAGTAAGTTTTAGTTAGTGAAATAATTGCATTCGAAATGAAAGAATCAGTTACAAATATTGATCAAAGGCAATATTTGTAAAGGCACTGTCTTTACCGGATCAGGTTCTAAAAATCTAGTAAGCCCAGAGATCTATACCCTTCAAAATGGCACCTTTGGCTTCATTCCAAAATGATCCCCTGTACAGCTGCTTTCCTGGGGAATTCATCTGGCCTGATTCCATTTAGAAGTTAGCTAAACTCATGACTAGAATGTTATATTTATGTTGAGTGAACATTTCTTGTAAGATGTTATTGGATAGATACAGGATTTCATTCTTGAGTAATTAAAATGTCTTGGAACTAGAAAGAGGTGATAGTGTACAACACTGTAGATATACTAGATGCCAATGAATTGTACAATTTAAAATGACTAATGATTCATTTATGTTATATAAATTTTACATCAATAAAAAAGGAGATATTGAATACCAAACTGTGTTGGACACATTAAAATGGTGAATTTTATGTTATATGAATTATATCTCAGTAAGAAAAAGTAGGGGGTAAAAAGATGTTGCTGGAACACCTAAAAGGACAACAGAGCTGGAGTTTTATTGAGCTTTCAATAAAGGTACTGAGGGAAAACAGAATATGCCGCCCTCAGAATGTGCCACTTTGGCATGTGGGTTATTTCAAGCTGCAGACAACAGGGGCCAAACAGACTCAAAGAACTTTTTACCTCCCGCTTAACTTCCTAAAAGAATTTAGATAGGGGCTCTGTACCAGGAAGAGTGCTATTATCAGAGAAAGCTTTTAATATCAGAAAGACTTATCTGCATGGCATGGCAAACATTTGTTTACCAAACATTTGCTCTTTCCAAATTCCTGTGAATTGTCCTACTTTCCTTTGAGGCCCCAGAGCCCTAGAGCTCCTTCTCCTTAGCTCAAGATGAATGCAAGCCTTAATTACCTGACTGCTAGAAGTCTCATATTTTTATGGGGCTCCCATATATACAAAATTTGTTTTCCTCCTGTTAATCTGTCTCAAGTCAATTTAATTACTAGACTAGCCAAAGAGCCTAGAATGGAAGAAGGGAAAAGATTTCCACCCCTACAATAGTATTCAATCTGAAACTTTTCTTTGTAATTGGGTAGGAAAGTATAGAGAAAATATCCATAGCTCTTAGCTACTTCTATGTATTGAATGCTACTGACATATATTTGTGAATGACCAAACTAGCATAGATCAGTTGACAGCAGTGTCATATCACTGTCATATAGGTAATCACTAAATATTTATCAGTCCAATGAGTTAAAAGAGAGTAAAGGATGCTAAACGGAAATAGAGAGAAAAAATAACTAGCCTAAAATGATCCTTATGCCAAATAGGCATATTTTGAGGTGACAGATTCTACTCCCCATCAGGTCTCATATTCAAATTAACTGCTCTAAGGTCTACTTACCCAGGTTAATAAAAAGCCCGGTATTCTCAAAGGACCAGAACATGAACTATCAGTATATCCCCTTCTAGTTGGGTTTCAGGCTTGATCTCCAGAAGGGAGCATGCAGGAGTCAGCCAATCAATGACTCTCTCATCATTGATATTTCTATCTCTCTCTCCCTCTCCCTCTCTGTCTCTGAAATCAATAAAAACATATTTAAAAAACTAATTTTAGAAATACTGAAGTCCAACCCCAAATATGTATTTTTTAAGAAACTACAGACACAGGGGAAGCTCTGAAAACTGAGTAAAAGTTACCCTTTTGTAAGAGACACTTACATGTATAAGGGAAATCTCCATTTGTAAGGGTGTCTTCCTCTCTGTACCAAGAAGAGAAAGACGACTCTAAATCTTTAGAAACTCTCACCAATGGAGAGGCAAGGACTTAAACCTGCATAACAACCATACCCTTATTTACCGTACCTTTCCTGATAACCTCCCAAACTGGCCTTCCCCTGCCCACCATATCGTATATCTTTAGCTAGAAATGATATTTAAAGTGTTGGCTTGTACCATTTCTGGGAGTTACTCAGTTTTCCTGGTGTCTGTCCCATGTATAGGGGTGGCAGCCATTGCTGACAGAGGCTTCTGATGCACTCTGCATTTAAGGTAAAGACACACACTGAGATT
Source organism: Miniopterus natalensis (assembly GCF_054644295.1). NCBI lineage: Eukaryota > Metazoa > Chordata > Mammalia > Chiroptera > Miniopteridae > Miniopterus > Miniopterus natalensis. Next base: position 77,974,128 of record NC_142103.1, on the reverse strand, counting down.
TCAACCTCCTGTACTATGCCCCTGCATGCTTACACCCTCTTAGTCAACCACTGCAAGGAACTTCCTGGTTTCGTCTTTTGACCAATGAACTGAGACCTGCCCCAACCTGCATAAAACAGACCAAATTGGGAACTTGGATGGAAACTTTCTCTATAAAAGGCAACAACTTTCTCTATAAAAGGTGGCCTCCCCTTTGTCTTGATAGAACATAAATTAGGTTGCTACCTGAGTCTGTGTCTCCCAGGCTACAGCTCTTTTGGTTCAAATAAACGATTTCTTTTATTTATTACAGTCTAAAATCAATTTTGGTTTACATAACTATTGTGCTGTGAATAAATTGAAAAATACAAAAGTATTGAATCTAATTCAATTTTAAAATGTACAAACCTATAAGATACAGGCAAATCTGTAAATCTTGGATAAATTACTGGATTTAGATTATTACATAAGAGAACTTAAGAGTTAAAGAGAACTAATTTAGTTAAATGTGCTAACTCAGCAATTCTCAGCCTTAACTTAGCATTAAGAACTTAAAAAAAAACAAAACAAAAACATAGCCAAGCCTAAATAAATTATATCAGAATCTTGGGGTGGGTAAGAGTGGCATTAGTATTTTTAAAAGCTCCCCAAGTAATTCTGAAATGCAGTCAGTTTTGAACTGAACACAAATTTTTGAAAGTGCAAAAATCTGTCATAAGAAAAACAAGTAGAAAGCAAAAAGTTTAAAAGCACAAACAGATGAATTTGAAAGGAGAAAAACAACTGCAACAAATAAATCCAAGTTTTTAAAATAAATAAAATAGATAAGATTCTAGCAAAGATAATCAAGAAAGAATATAAATAACGAAACCATACATGACACAGAGATGCAATAAATTATAAGATCTAAATTATCTTATGATGATAAATTATATAAGCTTTTATGATAAATTTAAAGTCACAGTTAAAGAGGTGATATTTCTGTAAGAATTGTGAACTATCAAAATACATGAATAAACTAATAACCAAATAAAAAGTAAAAAAATTACCAAAATATTGCCCCAAAAAGGGCTCTAACCAAGATGATTCACTAATGGATTTTCTCAAACTTTCAAGAAAAAGAGAATTTCAACAACAATATATAACTTCCCCAAGATACCAAAAATAATAAAAAGTTATGAAGGTGAATTGCAATGCTTGATAGACTTATCAGTAAAAAAAAAAGTAAACTGTGGAGCAATAGCTCTCATCTTGGCCGCACATTAGAACACCTGTAGAGCTTTTTAAACTGATGCTTGGAACAGACATACAAATACACACACACACACACACACACACACACACACAAAATGAAATCAGAATCTCTCAAGAGTGGGCCCAGGCATCAATGATTTTTTTGGTTTTGTTTGGTTTTGTTTGGTTTTGCCGGCTGCTTGTCGTTTATTTATTTTCCACTTGGTGCAAGGCACAGGGTTACAGGGTATCAGGAAGGCTTGCGTGTGGCTTAAGTAGTAAAAAGCAGGGTTCTCTCAACTCCCTTTTTAGTGTTTTGCTGTTTTGATACAAAAGAACCCAACTGCTTCTGCATGCTGCAGCCAGCCTAGTCTATGGGGTGGGGTAAGGAGGGGAGAAGGGAGCAGAGGGGGAGGGGTTCAAAAGAGCCTAGAGCCTCTGGAAGTCTGGTGGCTGGTGATGGCCACTCAGGATGGGGCCTGGCGTTGGGTTTGCCAGGCTGGCCACCAGGCTGCTTCCTTGTGGATTCCTGAGTCAGGTCACAGGTGATCATGCTGCTGGAGGCCTGGGGAGATTCCGAGTGCTCTGGGGACTCCAACACTGTGGCCATGAATGGGAGAGTGGACTTCCCAAAAAAGAAGCTTGCCCACCAGTGGCCGGGTAGGACTTGGGGAGACCAGGGTATGACTTCCCCAGGGTACTCAGCACTTCCACAGGAGCTGTTACTGGAATGGAACCCAGGCGGCGCTGGCAGTAGTTGTGGGTAGCCACGAGTGAGCCGCTGGAGGGGATGGCTGCCATGCTCTTGCTTGTGGACTGGTGGGAACCTCGGCAGCAACCCATCACAGGTCTAAACACCCGATCACCGGTGTCAGGAACCGGGTCACTAGGCCACAAAGCACATTTGCTGAGGAGACTGTGGAAGGCCGCTCCATGACCAAGATGCGCCAGGGTGAGGCATCAGTGATTTTTCAAGTTCCTCAGGTATTACAATGTGCAAGCCAAGGTTAAGAACTGCTCGAGAGCAATTTCACTACTTTGATTTATAGAGCAAAGATTCTAACTAAAATAAAAGAAAACAGAATAGTAGTCCATAACTGTTATAAGCCACACACACACAAAGCAGCATTTTCCTCACAGATGTAAAAATATTTACAAATTAATAAAATAAGGGCCTAATAATCTCATACCATTTCTTACCACATACATTTTAAAATAAGAGTAATTCCTTTACAAAATTAAAAAGTATCTGCTTTAAAACAATAGCCTAAATATCCAGCATTATACTTAATTAAACTATGTGTCTATTATAATCAGGAACAGAACAAAAATGTCCCAACCAATATCATTATTTAATATTGTTTTTAAGAGTTATGGACAATTAAGAGGGTATGAAGGAAAAATATTAGAAATAGAGACAAAAGTATCATTATAAGCAGATAAAATGGAATAAGCAAAGGTCAAAAACTAAGGAAAAATAAAAATTTCAGCATAACCACAATTGAACAAAAAATATTTGTATGTACTAGCAATAACCATTGAAAATACAGCGGGAGGAAAAGGCAAGTTCACAATAGTATAAAAAATTACAAAACACTTAAAATTAGTTTTAATGAAAACTCTGTGACCCTGATAAAACTCTAAAAATATTTACTAGAAGACAGAGAAGAATTTGACTGACAGGATAAGTGAAGAATATATTGAATAATTGAATAGTGCTATACCAGAGTAGCAAGAGACATACTAGTATGTGGAAAAGAATAGAAGGTGTGGAAATAGACTCTAGTACATATAGGAATTTAATACCTGATGAAAGAAAAGTCACATATCAATAACTCAAAAAAGTACTAACTTGGAAAAGAATCAATGTATATCCTCACCTAAAATAAATTATAACCCAAGATAAACACCAGATGGATTATTAAATATAACAAATCAACCCCTTTTACCCTCCAAAAAACAAGTATAAATGTGTCAAAGCCTTGAAAGGAAAGATGACTATTCTAGGCTTGGGAGAAAAAAAATTATGAAAGAAAAAATTAAGATTTGACTACAAAAACAAGTTGTAACTTCAATAGGCCAAAATATAAATTAAAAACAAACAATATACTATGGAGGAGGGAGAGGAGGAAGAAGAGGAGGAGGAAAAGGAGGAGGGGCGAGGAGGGGGAGAACAATAACAGGCCCAACCTGGAGTCACTTGCCTCGGAGACAACAAACCAAGATTTAATAGCAGTTTCAGCTCCTCCCAGGAATGTGACCTTAAACCAATCAGTCTGGGATTTTCTGACTAACACTACTGAGGTAACATGCTTAATTATACTCCTGCTACCCTTCCTCAAAAGGTCACCTTGCCTGAAACAATCCTTTCTTTTCTTTTGATAATAACTTTCTTGCCTGCTCAGTTTCTGCTTATAAAAAAACCTTCTAGTTTGTACTTCTTGGAGCACCTCTCTATTTAGTATGTGGGAAGCTGTCCAATTCATGACTCATTCAATAAAGCCAATTAGATCTTTAAGTTTACTCAGTTGAATTCTTGTTCATTAAAAATACTAATAAAATTTTAGAAAATGTTTATTTTATAATTTCTTAAGTTAACTTTTAAAACACCTTAAAAAAGAAATGAAAAGGAATATAAAATATAGGAGTGTCAATAAATAAAAGGAAAGTATTCAATCTAAGAAATATCAGGTAAGTGCAAATTAACATAACAGTGAGTCACTGGTTTTGTTTGTTTCTCCTATTAAATGGACCTCGTAAGATTATTCATCACGGATGGGATGATAAATTATTACAATTCTTCTGGGGCAATGTGGTGCTATGCGGAGACATTTTAAAATTCCTATACTTCTTCTCAGGAACACCATTTCTGGGCATATAGCCCAAAGAAAAAAACCCAAAATATGGAGAAACATGTGCAAAGATGCTCTTTGCAGCATTTGCTTTTGTTAGAGAAAAAAACTGGAATGATGGAACTTAAAGAGTTAACCAAAAGGGAAGTGTTTTGTGAATTATGGCACATCTATATACTACTGAATTATGATGAAAACATTAGAATGTTTTTTGAAAACTATACAACAATAAGAAAAATATTTAGGTTATATAGAAATGTTGAGTGAAAAAAAAAGCACAGAATTGAAAATGGTAACATACTACAAAAAAATTGGTTTTGAAAGTATGTATATTTAAACTATGTTTTAAAAACTGAAACTATGTTTTTGGAAAAGAACGTGGTGGGGAAAAAGGAGCAAAATGCAAGCAATGGTGGCAGCTCCAGGGTTATACTGACCTGAGGGGAAGTCAGAAGGGTTCCTTGTGTCGGGTTCCCACCATACTTGCCCCGCCCTTCGCCTATCTCGCCACCCCCCCCCTTGGTTGAGGGGAGTGCTTCCGGTGGAGAGGACTGGTGGGCGGGGTGAGCTGTGCCCTGTGCCCTCACCCCTCACCCCTCTGCTCTGGAACTGGATTGGACCTGCCTTCCTACACAACATTGGCGGCCTGAACCTCTGTGCCGAAACCATTTCGAGGGCATCCTGTGTGTGGCCTATCAGGCACCCTGCAGTCTTTTCAAGGGCTCTGACATCTCAGAAAGGCTTTCCATTATGAAACACACGGAAGAGCTTTAGAGCCCCATCCCCACCCCATCCCCACCCGGAAGTGCTTTAATGTCCCGGAAGTGCTTTGACCTACCGGAAGTAGCTTTGTGCGAAAGCGCTTAGTCATCTGGAAGGCACATCGTAAGCTTGGGTGCCTTCAGTAAATCTTGCATCCTTGAGACATTTCCTAAGCACTGAATCACAAACTCGGTGCAAGGCCTTTGACATCTCTGGGACTCTGAGAACTATGATGGGCAGTGAAAGAAAGGGGACCCGTCCGTAAGCCATCGGAGCAGCGCAAAGTCAAGTACCACAGACGGGGCACAGAGGTAGGATCCCCGAGCAAACACAAATTACTCTGGGAGCCCAGTGAGGTGGCCCGCTCCAGCCGGCCACCTCATAGCTGTGCCTCACAGTCGGGAGAGGCCAGCAGTCCTGAGTGTCTGAAAGCCCAGGGGAGAACCTTGTGGCCTTTAAAGCTGAGGTTTTCCAGCGGAGCGTCCGTAAGGGAAATTCCTCCTCCTCCCAGGTTTGGGTGGAGCGGCCCCCAAAGACTCCTGATTCGGAGCACTCTGGGTTCCTTTTGTCTGGAATTCCCTCTGTACCTTCCCTTACGCACTATCTCCTGCGCGATCTGCCAGCCCCTTTCTAGGAGAAATGGCCTCTTCAGAGGATGCCGGCAGCTTTCAATTTAATTCCAAATACAGTTCCTGTAATTCTACCAACTCTGAATTTGCAGCCAAAGTTGAGCTTCAAAATGGTAACAGTGAGAAACAAAACAAGGCCCAGAGAAAGAAGAGGAGACAGCAAAATCGAGTCTCTTTAATAACCTATGGGTTAACTGTCCAGAATACCCTGGTAAAATCAATACCAAAAGGAAAGGGAGAGGCGGCCACTAGTACAAAACCGAGCCCTAGAGAGCATCCCAATCCTAGAGAAAGACCAGCTAGTGATGTCACCTCTGTTCCTCAGAAAAAGAAAGTGTCAGCCCCAGAGGTTGGGGTGAAGGAAAAGATGGTGATAAATGGCAGCAACTTTTGTGACAAAAAAAGGTTTATGTATCCTCAGGAGAAACCCAGTGAGAAGCCACTTGGTGATTCAAGGGCAGTCATTTCTGAAAAAGGCTCTACAGCCCTAGAATTTCTAGACAAATGTGACTCTCATTCAGAAATCCAAAATCATAAAGAAAGGGGTGTGGTGATTAAGGACCTCTCTTCAGGAAGGGATGGCTCTAATGTGAATGAGATTTCTATAGTCAAACTCTCTCAGGAGGAGCCAGACTTACTAAATCTCTCAGAAATTTCAAAGCCTTCATCCTTTTCCACTGACCATGCCATGTACCAGCCTCCTTTGTACAGTGGTCCTTCACATGACTATGCCAGCTACTGGACCAGCAGTCGCAAGCCTTCTCACTACCCCTCCGTGGGCAGCAGTAGCAATAATACATCCCAGGCTGGGAAGAGCAGCTGGAGCTTAAGTAATGATTCCTCCAACTCTACAGTGCACTCCCAAAACTGGTCCAGAGACCTGAAGGCAGCAGGGGAAGGTTATTCCCAGAATTCTTGTTCATTTAATTTCCCCAGAAGTTCAGAAGCCACAGTGATGGAGAAAAGAACATTCCAAGAGGAGACACCATCACGTCCTTGTGGAGGATATGCATCTAGTTCCCTGCCAAGGAGCCACTGGAAGCAAAGCCTAAAGGAGGGTTTCATTGATACCCATTGTCACTTGGACATACTCTATTCCAAGTTGTCTTTCAAAGGGACCTTTACCAAGTTCAGAAAAATATATAGCCATTCCTTCCCTGAAGAATTTCAGGGCTGCATCTCTAATTTCTGTGATCCTCGCACAATGAGGGATGGACTATGGGAGAAGCTGTTGAATGAGGATCTGGTTTGGGGAGCCTTTGGCTGTCACCCCCATTTTGCATGTTACTACAATGAATATCAAGAAAGAAATATTTTGCAAGGCTTACGGCACCCCAAGGCAGTCGCTTTTGGAGAAATAGGTTTGGATTACTCTTATAAGTGCTCTACATCTATCCCACAGCAGCACAAGATATTCGAGAGACAGCTGCAGCTGGCTGTGTCTCTAAAGAAGCCCTTGGTGATCCACTGCCGAGATGCTGACAAAGATCTGCTGGCCATCATGAAAAAATATGTGCCCTCTGACTACAAGATCCATAGGCATTGCTTCACTAGTAGTTACCCAGTCATCGAGCCTCTTTTGGAGTACTTTCCCAACATGTCTGTGGGCTTCACAGCAGTCCTGACTTACACTTCTGCCTGGCAGGCCCGGGATGCTCTGAAAAAGATCCCACTGGAGAGAATTGTTGTGGAAACTGATGCACCCTACTTCCTTCCTCGTGGGGTTCCCAAAAGCCTTTGCCAGTATGCCCACCCAGGCCTGGCCCTGCATACAATTCAAGAGATTGCCAAAATCAAAGATCAGCCACTGTCCTATACCTTAGCCACCTTGCGTGAGAATACTGTTCGCCTCTATAGTCTTTAAGCAGAGAGGGCACAGTCAGGAGTCTGCCCAAAAAAAGGAGACCAACAAATTGACAACATAGACTTGGTTCGAACTCTGCCTGTGTCCCAGTAAGCCCACTGGCACAGAAAAATCCAGGACAGGATGTTTTCCTCAAAAACTCTTCAGAAGACTTCTGCTTCTGGCTGGTAGGGTGTGGTACAGGGGATGGGAGGAGGGGTAAGAGGATCTTCCCTTGATTTTATTGGGGGGTTTCCTCCCAGCCAGATTGTGCCAGCATAATCAGTAAAGAAGAAAGAGTTCCATTGGGTACAAGTTTGCTAATCCAAAATCCTGTTCTCTACAGCCAGGGTTTTTGAGCAGTTGGTGAATAAAATCACCCTCCTACTTGTCTTTTAAAAGAAAGAAAGCAAGTAATGTTGAATTTTCAAAGTTCTGTTTATTCCGTAAATTTATTTTTATAAGAATTCTATAATCCATATGGTTTGTTGTTAAATTCATAAATTCAGTGTTCAACTTTCAATTTATTATTTCTAAAGATAAACCAGCACTAGCATTTCATCTAAAAGGAAATTGATTTAGATAAAAATTGGTCAGTTAATAGTCCTAATGTGCCAAGGGGAGCTGTGGAGGAGCTTAGAATGATGGGGGCCAAACCAGTTTTGAATCTGAACCAAACTCCCAAAAGCTGTATAATTCCAAATCTCTGCTGGTAGCCAGTATATAATAGCAGCTGTTCATTCAAATTGCTCTGATTCTTAACAAGGCCCAAACATATATCATTTAGAAATACTGTTCTCCAGAAGGGCTTCAGAAGCATTGACAGGACGAAAACAGAGAAGGGCTTTAGCTATCCATTTGTCAAACAGCTGTCCTTTCTGAGAAATTAAAATGAACCTACATTGTAAGGAAAATATTTGAGCTATGAAGTTTAACTTTGCCAGCCAAAGCACACAATTACAGAAGTCCCATAATGGATGAGAAATGCCATTTTTAAAATAATATTTTACTCTCAAAAGCTAAATCAATGAAAATAGGCCCAGAATACTCCAGAGTTCTCTAGTTTCCTTGGTGCCCATTTACCTGGATCCAGAAAAATCAGCTGGCTCCTCGCTATCTGGTTCTCAGTTCAAAAGTCTCCTCCACAGAGAAGCCCTCCCTGGCCACCAATCTATAGTATTCCTCTCACGTGGGAGGAAAAAAAATCCTTGACTTTTTGTTTTAATTATAGCACTTAACACTGTTTGAGATTGTGTTGTTAGTTTATTTATGTGTTCATTTGTTATTTCCCTCACTAGATTGTAAGTTTATAAGCTTGTCAGTCTCGTTCACACTGTACATATACCTGATATAAGAATAGTGCCTGGAACAGAGCAGGCAGTCAGCAAAGATTTCTTGAATTAAAATATGAATGAATAACAGACTTTATTAACACCTGGGAGTTAATGACAATATTTGGATGAGGGGGAAGATACTAGGAAGAGAATACAGAAATAAACCATCATATTTCTAGCACTCTTCTTTAATTCAAAAGGCAAGGCAATGATTAAAGGTCACCTATATTCTCACTACATAAGATCCATGGAGAACAAAATGTCATTTATCTGGTCCTAGCAAAGTGACATTACCAAGTGGGCATTTTTAAAATGGGTATGAATAAACAGATGCATTTATAAGAATGCATTCAACAAGATAAAGAGGATATACATATAATTAAAGTAATTTTCATTTCCAAAAATAAGATTTTTTTATATGGAGAAAGTACTTTGTATGGTACTTGGTATGTCTACTCTCCCGTTCTGGAGGTATCAAAGAGCAATGAAGGCAGATGGTGATCTAGAAATTCAATTTGCCATTAGTGGTTTCTGAGCCATCAGTCAGCCTGGAGTCACAGGGCCTCTCAGGCCCATTAACAGGCTCTATGAACCTTGTCAGTCCTTTCATTACAGGTCAATATTTCTTTTCACTGAAATTTTAGAAAGACAGTTATTTCTACCTTTGAAGCTAAAAAGGAACAAACTGCCCACTTTGTCTTGGGAGATAGGGGATTCTGTTTTTTGCAGTTGGTCCTTATTCATATCTGACTTCAAAATTAGTACCTGCTTATTGTAGATTTTTTGAGACTACTAAAGAACATAGAGTGGGAGAAAAAATAGTCCATAATCCTACTACTTAGAGACAATCACTTTTATAATAGGAGTGAGCTTTTTGGCAGTTTCTCTAATATTATTGCTAATTCCAGCATTGTTTTTAAGCCAATTTTGCTAATTAATATTTACTATAATAGTCACTTCACTTCATAATTAGCATAAGCTGTACATTTTACTGTCTCTAAATTTGTGATTTAAATATATCATTTTGTGTATTTTTGTTTGCTTTCCTGAGCAAACAAGTTAGAAGTCTAATTGTTTGTTTTAAAGCATCAACTCTTAGATTTCTTGTTCAAATCTATTCTGTTTACTGGTTTGTAAAATTTTGCCTTTAAGTTTGTGATTTTTTTCCCTTCAGTTCTCAGATGTCTGGTTTTTTGGTGCTTTTTCTAATGGCATAAATCAAATGGTTAGTTTACTTTTCATTGGGTGGGGGAGAGAACAAAGCATTTAATGCCATAAATTTGCATGTAATTGTAACTCTGCTGTATCTATAGGAATTTTTATTTTAATGAAGTTTACTTTCCCACTGTAAAAATAATGCATATGCATTACAAAGACATGAAAATAGGAAAAGAAAGAAGTGCAGGGTGTTTCTACAACTTAGAACCCACTATTTTGTTAATATCTTTCCTAATGCAATTGTGATTATATAGCTACACCAAATTATATGTACTTTATCCTCACCTGAGGATGTTTTTTCCATTGCTTTTCAGAGATAGAGTGAGAGAGAGAAACATCGATGTGAGAGAAACACATCAATTGGTTGCCTCCCGTACAGGCCCTGCCCAGGGCTGGGGATTGAGCCTGCAACTGAGGTACAGGCCCTTGGCTGGAATAGAGCCCAAGATCCTTCTGTTTGTGGGCCGACACTCTAACTACTGAACCAAACCCGCTAAGGCGCAAATTATATATACTTTTTAAAAATGCATATGCTTTCACGTCCATACATACTGAAGATTAACATACCACGAAATCCCACTACCAATCTATATACAATGTTCATGTTCTGGTGTAGTTTTACTTACAGTCATTTTTTTCAAATATAGTTAAAAATACGAAGTATAGATGTTTACTAAGCAAAGTTAAAGAAAGAACATTTACAGGTCCTAGAAAAAGATGATATAAAGATAAAATTTTTTTCTCTTGTTATTTATTTTTAATTTTTAAAGAGTTGTCAGTTCAAGTATTAATTCTAAAAGGTAATATATATCGAAACTTACCTAAATAGAGAAAATATATTTTTTTTATATTCGTATCTTGCATTTGGGATTCATTGTATTATTATTACTCTTTTATCTTCTGATAAACATTTATAGTGTTTACATTGTTTTGAACTTTAAATAAAGTTTATTTTATAATTACTTAAAAGTTTGCTTCTGTTATTGTTCACCACTAATCCTTTTATTTCATGACTTCCCCATGGTTGAACTGTTTAATTTGCTTTATAATTGACTGGAGTATATCTTCAAGCAACTTTCTCAGGAAAAGTATGTGGCTGGCATATTTGTAAGAAATTATATATCTGAGAACATCTTTCTGTTGCTTTCACTAATGAATAACACCTTGGCTGAGTCTAGAATTTCTGGATCACAAACATTTTCCCCTAAAAGTAATAGACTGCTTCATTGTCTTCTGGCATTTAATACTGCAAAGAATCTGATGTCAACTTTTCATTATTTGGGGTTAAACTACTTTTTGTGCCAGGATGCTTGATAGTTTCTTTGCTTTATCCTTGAAATTAATATAAAATTGCCAGGATGTGTCTAACTATTGGTCTTTTCTTTTGTTATTTTCTCTGGTACATAGTAAGCATTCCATCTGCATATCTATGTCTTTTTATAATCGAGAAAGTTTTTTTTATTATTGTCTTATGATATGGTTAGTTGGCTCCATTGCTTTTAATATAGTTTCTAATTCTTTAGGAACAATTGTCTATATATTAGAACTCCATCCTCTGTCCAACCTTTCAGTATCTCATTGCTCTTATATCTGACCTTTTCCACTGCATTTTGGGAGGCTATCTCAAGTTTGCCTTTTCCATCACTCATCCCATTTTCTTCAGTTTCAATTTTTTTCTTTACTACATATAATGCATTTTTTTTGTTTCCTAGCATTTCTTCCTTCTTCAGCAAGCTCCCTTTGCCTTTTGACTAAAGTCTCATTCAGCAATATTTTATATTATTTTATTTTTGTTTTATTTGCCTAAATGTTTTTATTTGAAACAAATAGGTGCACCAAGCAAGTGCTTATTTTCTCCACTCCAAAATAAAACAGAGCACAATAGGGGCAAACATCATTTAGCAGGACAGTTCCAGTATGTGAACATCCTTCTACTCACTGTGGTTGGGGTAAATTTATGCATAAGCAATCATTCTTATACAAAATATTAATCTCAAAGTACTAACATCAAACAAAAGGAAGTGGTCTTAATTTCTCATGCATGGGGCAGTATGTTCTACAAATGCCAAAAGGTAGGAGAAGCACAAACAACCCACTTTTATAAAAAAACTAAATAGTTCAAAGTAGAATTTTCTATCCCCGCTTTCTCCTGTAATAAAAAGTAGTTCGGGGTGGGGGGGGGGGAGTAGTGCTGGGGTCTGACATCCAGATTTGATTTTTACATGGCCCATTTTTAAAGTGTTCCCCCATATGACTTGCATCATTAGGGTTATGGATAATAGTCCATTCACTTTGAAGAGAGGTGTATCTTCTCCTTCCTCCTTCTCTTGCTTTCATGCTCATATTTCTTGGAGTGGCTGCTATCTGAGGGTCTTTTAGAGCCACTGTGCTATTTGGCTTCTTCTAAAATTTGTCCAAACCAAAAAGATCTTCCTCAAACTGAACTGTTCCTTTCTGACCTCTTTGCCTATGATATGAACCAAAAAACTCCTTATTGGGAACAAGTTGGTTGGTCTTTATTCTGGTTTCTAGGTCATCACCATACATATCCTTGTTCAGATTTTTACTGGACCTGCAAATACTCTGGGCCATATCTTTACCACCTCTCCAGACTTGATCATAAACATTATAAATTTCACCTTCACCATCTGCAAAACCACTGTCCGAACCCTTGGATTGGTTGAACAGCCTTTGGTCATACTGAATTTCATTGGAAATCTGAGGATTGGGCACACCAAGAGCAATGACCTCACTGATATCTCTATTTTCATTTCTCTGCAGTTTTTACCTCTTATCAGGAGCTGCCCTGGAAATATCCTAGTCATGCTGTCTCTCGTTTTGCCTATCATCCTTCTCACATGCCTCCCCATCCTCTTTTTCCACATGGGTTTTGATCTCAGTTCTCTCCCTGTCTTTCTGGGCCATTTGTCTTAAGTTTTTCTTCATGTGTCTTTTCTTTTTGAGCCATCTATCTCTCTACTTGAGCATGCATTTCCACAAGTCTTCCAAACAGGACTTCAGCTACTTTTGGAAAATTTTCATTTATATGTACTGTCTGCAGTCTCTTCCATCAGCAGCCAGATGTTTGTCTAGTGGAACTGTATAACCCTTTGCATTTTTCCAATTTGAAATATAACAAGGAATCTTCCACTCTTGTTCCTTCACAGCCATCCTTCAGGCAGGAGAATGCATGACAGGTGCAGGAGGAGGTGGTCCCAGGGGAATTGTCTTACTAATCTTGAACCTTGGAGGCCCCATTGGATTGTTTTGCATTTCCATCATCCAAATTACCCTCTCTTTTGCTCCAGAGTTGAAAGCCACTCCTTGTTGAGATGGTATGTATCAGATAAACTGAGTAGGAGTCAGTTTATCAACTGCTCTAACCAAGCATGGCTGCAGCAACCTTCTGTGATACAGAGTTTTCTAGGCCCACCCTTGTCTTTTCTGTTATCTCTTTAATAGCTTCTTCATCAGGTCTTTGCAGGTCTGGATCATCTGCATTCATGATTTCCTTGGGAACCAGGTCAGTGTACTTGCTATAGCTGATCTTGTCTTTTGACTGTCTTCGTCATGCAATTGCATCATTTAATTTTTCCTTCAGCATCCATCTGAATAGTCAGTGCATTTGACTTTTTTTTTTCTTTCAGCCCATATCCAGTGGGTACTGGACCACAGGATCTCTGGAAAAGCACCTCCATCTCCAAAATCCTCTAATAACTGAGGTATCCAGCCTTTCCTATACCTGTATGGGAGAGGTTCTCTTCAGGAGGAGACCCGTGAGGTCTGTAATGATCTCTGGGATCTTGTGTTTGCTTCAGTCTCAAGCTTGTCCTGAAATAATTGAGTAGGTGTAGGAAAAAGCTAGTGAGCACCATCTTCTTCACTTGCTTCCAACACAAGGGACCTCAGCAATATTTTGAATGTATTCTCTTGTTCTATTTTCTCCTTCCAGCCTTCACTTCACAGAGTCTGCTTCAACTGCTTACTTTGTTTTGTTACTTCATTACACTCAATAGAAAGCACAAAGCAAACATCAAAAATATTCATTTTCCTGTAGAAAACATACTTTTGAAATAAATATTTTTCTTCCTCTGCCTCTTAAGTACTATGTTGGGTTCTTGAACAAAGAGCAGTCTATCCAAGCTGGTGTTTTCCCCAAAATAGGGTGGGTAAGTTCTCTTCCCTTCCTTCACCATCTATTCTGGTTGATAGAAATTCACATATGGCATGTTAAGAGAATTAGGGAGGAAGCTGGGGCTATGGATAGACCTCTGTAGGAAAAACTTCAAATTTTTCCATATAAACTTTTTCAAAATTGACCTGACCACCACTCTAGGAACAGAATGCATGTAGCCAATCCGTGTGCATGCCTGTCACATCAGAGAAATGCCTTAGCACAGGGCCTGCTTTTCCCTCAGTATGCCTTTCATGGGCTCCATAGTGACACTTTTAATCCATCAATAGCTATGAAAGTAACCCAAGTGGAAACCCCTACAGGTTATCCTAACCCCCAACTCAATTCCTGTCACTTTCTTAGAAAACGAAATTGAAAATTGGTTTTGGTATATTTCTTCAGTACAATTCCATCTGCACTGTATCTGGTGGAAATTCTTCAAAGTTTGCAGCATGAAAATAGAACTCCTAGCCTCCAACACTAACTAATATGGTTTATCCATATTTTCAAATTCTGCAGTCATTTTAATTGGGATTGTGAAGGTGGAGAGGTTCATCTAAATATCAGTGCTCAAGTTATAATCTCATTCCAAATTCTCATTTTTTCTCTCACTTCTTTTTTGATAAATTTATGTTCCTATGGATACTGTCTTTAAATAGGCATATCTTATTTTAAGAAAATAAATTTATACAAATCTGAATCTCATTTAGCTTGTTGAACATAAGAGATGGTCAATAAGGTAAGTTGAATAAATGAATGACAAAAATACAAATTATAGAAAGATAACTTCCAAATAATTTTTGTGTTACAAAAATATCATCATAAATCTATTTATAATTTATGCTCAAATTTTCATGACTAAATCTAAGGTTTAAGATGAAATGTACCTCTATGGACAGCATAAGCATTCAGTGAATTTATTTTTACTTTGCTGCTTTTTTTTTTCCACTTATCTATGTATTTGTTTAATTTAAAAAAAAATAAAGCTTTTCATTAAAACTTGTCTGCTTCTTAAGACCTGATTTTATAATGCATAAAAGGGGTAAAGATGTAGCTAGAATGCTAGAATAGTCGTCTTTTAGTTTTATCACTAATTAACCATATAACTGGTGCAAACCACTTAAACTCTTTGTCCGATAGTTAACCTTTCAGCCAAAATTAGAAAATCAGCACTTGCAAACCACAGGACAGTGCAGTACCATTTAAAGGATTAAGGAAATGATGTATATATAACAGAGCTTTGGAGAGAAAATGAATGTATAAAAATACTGAATAATATATAAATCAGTGTAGGATGCAAAGCTGGAAGCTTTAAAATATTGTTAAAACCACATCTAAAATAGTCTTTTTACATCCTTATGGAATCTATTGAGCAATGCAATTAAAAAACACTTGATATTACTGAGAGAAGAGGTTCAGACCCACTGCTTAAAATCAGACTTCCTGGAAAATTAATTAGGACTAGAAGAAGGAGGTTACCCTATCCAACAGAAATCACACTGCTAATCTTAGAGCTTCATAAACTGAATAGAGAAAACTGAATATTCAAATATTCAACATTAAAGATACCAAAGAAAAACACCTACAATATAAAATATAAAGGAAAAATATCTGATACTTATATGAAATTTACAAAATGTTACATATATATTCAGAGGGAATAATACAAGAACTAAGGCAAAAACACTCCTTTGTGCCATGATTTTGAGATATGTATGTTAGAAGGTTGGATTCCATCCAAAAGTGTCAGAAAAAAAGATTCTTAGATGTCTTTTATGTTTTCCAATAGAAAGAATCTATTCTATAATTCTAGTAATTACTAATAAACTAGTCTCCCCAGTACGTCAGATTATCCTACTGGTTTCACAGTATGTTATTTGCTTCCCAAAAGTGCATCAACAGCTGAGATCACAAAATGGATACTTGATATGGAAAGGTTCCTTTATCAAAACCAAAGCAATACAGACCAACCCAGTTACAGAGCACCCGTTAAGTTCAAAGCTCTATGTGGAGGGTAAAACAATAAGTCAATCTCTCCAACTACCAGGATTGTACAATCAAGTAAGGGAGATTAGTCTACATGCAAATAACTGCAAAATAGGGTATGGTACCTCCAAACAATTAAAATGCATTGGAGATAAAGCTAAAAGCCATTTGGAAAGACTCAATAATATTTTTAAAAATCCACTCAGGATACATTGCTGAGTACCTGCTATATGTCAGGCTCTATGCTAGGCTCTGAGAATTCAAAGATAAATAAAAATGGCTAACACTAATAAGTAGCTATAGTGGGTCAGGCAATGTATTAAGTGCTTTCACACTCTATATCATTAACTCCTCACAACACATCTATAAAATAGTAATATTATGATCCTTGCTTTACAGAAGTCAAGATTTAGGAGGTTAGGTAACTTACCCAAGGTCTCAAGGTAAGAGAATGGGACGGCTAGGATTAGAACTCAAGCTGCCTAGCTTCAGAGGCCACAAGTTAACCATTATTTCATGAGCTGCCACAAAATCCCCACCACATTCCAACTCAGTAGAGGACACACAGAAGAGTAATAAGACTATTCTAACGGGGTTGAAAATGCTCAGTAGGAGGGGGAAGTGTTGAATTACCTGGAGCATCACAGGGGAGGTGAGTTCTGAAATGGGTCTTCACAACTGAGAAATGGAGGGAGAACTGCATGCAGTGGGGAAAGGCATTCTCTGGAGAGGGAATAGCATGTGCAAAGTTACAGCAGCATGGGAGTGTATAGTACATGAGGACCTGCAAGTCATTCTGTGTGGCTGAGGGCTGAGTGGGAAAGGGAGAGCAGAAGAGACAAGATTAGGAAGGTTCAAGAGCCAAAGGATAGGTGGTCCCTGAACCATGAAAAATTAGGTCAAAGGATTCTAAACACTTTAGAAAGTTAACTCTACCATCAGACAGGAAGAAAACATCAAAAGTATCCAAATTGGAAAGGAGGAAGGAAAACTGTCATTATTTGCAGATGACATATTATACATAGAAAACCCTAAAGACTCCATCAAAGTACTACTAGATTTGATAAATGAACTCAGCAAAGTATCTGGATACAAAATCGACATCTGGAAATCAGTGGCATTCTTGTACACCAACAATGAAGTTTCAGAAAGAAAAACTAATAAAAAATACCATTTACCATTGTGACTAAAAAAATAAGATACCTAGGAATAAACTTAACCGAGGATGTAAATCACCTATACTCAGAAAACTATAAGACGTTGAAAAAAGATATAGAGGAAGATATAAACAAGTACAAGAGTATACCATGCTCGTGGATTGGAAGAATTCATATCATTAAAATGTCCATACTACCCAAAGCAATTTATAGATTCAATGCAATTCCTATTAAAATACCAACAGCATATTTCACAGATCTAGAACAAACACTTTGAAAATTTATATGGAACCAAAAAAGACCCCGAATAGCTGCAGCCATCTTGAGAAAAAAGAACAGAGTGGGAGGGATCACTACTGGATATCAAACTGTACTACAAAGCCATTCTAATCAAAACAGCCTGGTACTGGTACAACACCAGACACAGAGACCAATGGAACAGAACAGAGACCCCAGAAATAGACCCATGCCATTATGGTCAGTTAATATTTGACAAAGGAGGCAAGAGCATACAATGGAGAAAAGACAGCCTCTTCAATAAATGGTGCTGGGAAAATTAGGTACATGCAAAAAAAATGAAACTAGACTACCAAGTTTAACCATACACAAAAATAAACTCAAAATGGATAAAAGACTTAAGTGTAAGTTGCAAAATCATAAACATCCTAGAAGAAAACATAGGCAGTAAAGTCAAAGACATCTCACGTAGTGGAATTTTCACTGATACATCTCCTAGGGCAAGAGAAACAAAAGAAAAAATAAACACATGGGACTACATCAAACTAAAAAGCTTCTGCACAACAAAAGAAAACAGCTTCAAAATACAAAAGAACCCCATGGTCTGGAAAAACATATTTGCCAAGGATATATATGATAAGGGGCTAATTACCAAAGTGTACAAAGAACTCATACTACTCAGCAAGAGGAAGATAAACAATTTAATTAAAAAAATGGGCAAAGGACCTGAATAGACACTTCTCCAAAGAGGACATACAGATGGCCAAGAGACATATGAGAAAATGCTCAACGTCACTAATCATCAGAGAGATGCAAATTAAAACCACAATGAGCTATTACTTCACACCTGTCAGAATGGCTACCATCTACAAATCAACAAAGGACATGTGCTGACGAGGGTGTGGAGAAAGGGGAACCCTGATACACTGCTGGTGGGAATGCAGACTGGTGCAGCCACTATGGAAAACAGTGTAGAGGTTCCTCAAAAAATTAAAAATGAGCTTCCTTTTGACCCAGTGATCCCACTTCTAGGAATATATTCTAAGAATTCTGAAACTCTAATCAGAAAAAAATATATGCACCCATATGTTCATAGCAGCGCAGTTTACAATAGCTAAAATATGGAAACAGCCCAAGTGCCCATCAGTAGATGAGTGGATATAAAAGCTGTGGGACATTTACACAGTGGAATACTATGCAGCTGTAAAGAAGAAGGATCCCATACCATTTGGGACAGTATGGAAGGACCTGGAGAATTTTATGCTAAGTGAAATAAGCCAGGCAGAGAAAGACAAAATCACATGATGTCACTTATACGTGGAATCTAAAGAACTTAATAAACTGATGAACAGAACAGATTCAATGACATGGAAGCATGGATCAGACTGACGAATCTCAGAGGGATGGAGGAGGGCAGGTGGGTGGGTGGGTGGCAGGGGAAGAGATTAACCAAAGAACTTATATGCATATACGCAGAACTGGAGGACATGGACAATGGTATGGAGAGGGATGGGGAGGAGGGTGGGTCGAGGTGGAATGGGTCCTTGGAGAGAAAAAGGGACATCTGTAATATTTTAAACAAAAGTAAAAAATACATAAATAAATATAAATAAATAAATAAAATGTTAACTCTGTACTAGAGTGGGTAGTCGAAAAAGAGAATCGGATTGAAGGCAAGGATGCCATTGAAGAGGCTACTCTGTAGGTGAGAATATATGAACTAGGATAGCAGCAGAAGCCTTGGAAAAGATACTGATGAAAGGGAGATTTCAGTGGGAGATGAGAGAGGACTTAGGTCTAATGATCATTGACAGAGAGAGTAATGGTGGTTCTCTTATTTGTTTAAACATAAAAAAAAATACATAATTTAGTGAGCTGATATTTAGATGTAACTCAAATAATAAGCCAATGTGGAGCAGTCTCAGCATGGCAGTATATTCAAAGAAAAGGCTGGGCAATTCAATACTAATGGAAACATCCATCTGTTTTAGACGGCTGAATAAACTCTAAAGGTGATCCAATTTATGCTCCATATCTACACTTTCCCCCAAAATGACATTCTCCTCTTATTTTATTCTCTCAAGTCCCACATTTCTTCACCATCAGCTCAGTCTATGGTATCTCTCTCCCTCTTTCTCCTTCTCTCCCTTCTCCCTCCATCTCTCTCCAGCCCTTCTCCCTTTCCTACACCCTCAAAAGCCTAAGAATCTGACTGAAAAAATCAAAAGAATCCTTAGAGGATGGAGGAGGGGGAAAAGAAGAGTGAGCTAAGAAAATTTTTTGTTCAGCAAGTAGGATGTGGGGAAAAGGAGAAAGCTGGGAACACACATTAATAATATTATTCCCATTATATATCAGAGAGAACCAAAGCTTCAATTAATAAAGCTGACTGTAAAAGCCAACTGGACCAGAATTTAAAATAGTTTTATTTTTGATACCCAAACACAAATGCAAAAATAAATGGCCTTAAGTGCTAGATTAAAAAAAAAAAAAGTCAACAAGTAGAACCAGGGAGAGATAGAATAAAGAAATACTCAAAACAGACTTCATATTTTAAGCTAAAAAGGAGGGAAATAACAAAGTAGACTGCAAAGGAAATAAAATTTTGATTAAACAAAAAAGGGCCACTAAGCTGTAAACCTGAAACCAATACAAAATAAAATTGAAGGAAAAAGAAAAGAAATTAAGGCAAAAAATCCAATGTTAATGGACGGTGATTTGACTTTGGGTGGTGGGCACACAAAGCAATATACAGATCATGTATCACAGAAATGTACAATTGAAACCTATATAATCTTATTAACCAATGTCACCCCAATACATTTAATAAAAAAAAAAATCCAAAACAAAACAAACAAAGTACCTACATGGAGTTTCTAGAACCTAGACGATAATGATGTAGAATCTTTGCAAAAAAGTTGAAAATAATCGGAATGTAAACACAACTGTAATAGTCTATTGCTGATGGCTATTAGTTCCCAATAATGAAAAAACAAAATAAGAATAAAGATAGTTATCACCTTTCCTCCTAAAAGATCATTAAGTGAATTTGCTAAAACCAAAGAAACATGACAAAATCTTATTTAAATAGAAGATTTTTTAAACTACCCTAATACCCACAGAATAAACGAAACAGGAACAAT
Source organism: Miniopterus natalensis (assembly GCF_054644295.1). Classification (NCBI taxonomy): domain Eukaryota; kingdom Metazoa; phylum Chordata; class Mammalia; order Chiroptera; family Miniopteridae; genus Miniopterus; species Miniopterus natalensis. The sequence continues at coordinate 77,953,581 of NC_142103.1, read as the reverse complement.
TGGGAAAAGCAATGCATCAATAGCTTAATGGCTACTTTTTAGAACTCACTGGTTTCAGTGGCTCCATCTCCAAGCTTATTTTTCTGGAATAAGCCAGAATTGGTGCCAAAGAAAAATGCAAGAATCATGCAGCACAGGTGATGACTGGAATAGTCCCAGTTTATGCCTCAATTCCCCTAGGAAGATCACTCTCCCTAACCCGTGTAAAAAAAAATAAGCCAAGACTTAGGAAAAGGAAGAGTTAATTCTTCATGGCTACTGACTATGAGCTGGGTGCTTGACATGCATTGTACATCTGATGCTCATAATAACTCTAAGTTGTGTTTGTTATTCTTACTCGACAGATGAGGGAATTGAGACAAAAGAGGTTGAAAACATAGCCAAGATGAAATAGGTAATCAACAGTAAATCCAGGTTGTGGGCCCATCTGACTGAAAAGCCTTGCTCTCTCTACTATACCAAAGAGCCTTACATTGGGGGGGGAGGGGTGTTGTAGGAGGACAATGTTTCCAAGGTACACCCCTACCCCTGTACACATAGTTCATTTCAACACTCCATTTGGGGAGACATGCACCCTTGGTCCAACACTATGGCCAAAGATGAAGGGAAAAGACCCTGATAATAATAACAATGATGATGATGATGGTGATGATGGTTATACTCTTCTAAGAGTTGAAGTCAGCAATTGCCAGGCCTGAAGCAGAGGAAGACAAAGGAAAAGTAAAGAGAATGAGGATGAAGAGACAAAGTCCTAAAAGAGAAAAAGAAATAGAGAAAAGAACAAGAGAATGGGAGGGGAGGGGAATAAGGAGGGTGAGAGACCAGGGAGAAGGGGGTGGACAACTTTGAAAAAAGAATGGAGATAAGCATTTCTGCCTCCCTTTGAATAATGTGGCATTAATGCCCTCCCTGCCACCTCCTATTTCTGATGTCTTAGAATAAACAACCATGCTCCCTCAATTACTTATACCATAAAGGTTTATGATAATGACATGTGTCCCTGGAGAATCCCCTTTATTAAAAGAACTATTAACACACTAAAGAGCACAATCAATTTCATAGTCAAAACAGGTATTTAAATGAAAGAGCATAATTAAAATAAGTAGAAGAATATGGACAATTCCAATATCTTTAAAAGTTTAAAACCTCTGAAGGAGTTTAGGAGAGTAATTTATTTGAAAAATAAAACCAGCATGTTTAAAATAAAGGGATATGAATCCAGAGGATGAAAAAAGGTTATACAAATAACCCAGAAATCCACCATGGTGTATTATTACCTGAATTGGCTACACTTTGCTTATATACATACATGCTATGAAAGCTGTGCCTCAAATCTTAAATCCCAAACAGTGAGTTAGACGCAAGAGAAGATAGACTGTAAGATTTCATTTATATGAAGTTCAAAACAGGCAAATTAATCTATGGTGATCAAAGTAAGAGCAATGCAGAGGGCTGAATGGAAGGGGGCATGAGGGAACTTTCTGGGGTGGTAAAAGTATTCTACATGGTGTCTGGGGTGGTGGTGCACACATTTGTCAGAACTCATGGAACTGTATGTTTAAAATGGGCACATTCCATTGTGTATAAATTACACCTCAATAAAGTTGATTTGAAAAATTAAAATTAGGTTTACTTCAATAAAGTTGATTAAAATAAAGACTCAATAAAATCCTACAAGAATAGTTATTCTGTACCCTGATTGCGGTGGTTGTCACATAAATCTATACATGTAATAAAATTTCATAGAGCTATAGCCCTGGCCAGGTGGTTCAGTTGATTGGAGCATCATCTTGTACACTAAAAGGCTGTGGGTTCAATTCCTGGTCAGAGCACATACCTAGGTTGTAGGTTCAATTCCCAGTCAGGGTGCATGTGAGAGGCAACCAATCAATGTATCTCTCTCACATCGATGTTTCTCTCTCTCCCTCCCTCTTTCTCTCTTTCTCTCTCTCCTCCCTCCCTCTCTCCCTTCCTCTCTTTCTAAAATCAATGAACATATCCTCAGGTGAGGATAAAAAAAATTTCATAGAACTATAAACTAAGGAAAAATGGGGGAAAAAAGTCATAGAACTAAAAACTGGTGAAATTCAAATAATATCTGCAAGTTTAGTATTATACCAATGTAGATTTTCTGGCTTTGATAATGTATTATGGTTATATATTACGTTATCATTGGGGAAAGCTAGGAAAAGAGTACATAGGAACTGTCTTAGACCATTTTTGTGATTTCTTATAAGTCCAAATTATTTCAAATACAGATTTTTTAAAGGACACATATAGTCAGTATTTGTACTATCGCCCACCATCAAAGGAGTGAGTTTACTACAGGGCAGAATCCTGCAAATACAAAATTGAGGAAGGCAATTTTTTAATAAATGTTTCCAATAAACATGCAGCTGGTCTGAATTTAGAAGGGGAAAGTGCATCAACAAACATTACTCTATAGATTAAAAGTTCAGAACAAAATATAAATCAGTATAAACTATAAATCAACAAATCAAATACCAACTATTACTTCTTAATTTGTGAACTAAAATGTTACACATAACAAATATTTTATGTCCAAAAACTAATCAGGGTGCACAGAGGACAACCATGTGAAAGGAGGCAAGAGGGCAGGCATTTGCAAGCCAAGGAGAGAGGCCTTAAGAGAAACCAACCCTGCCAGCACTTTGCTCTTGGACTTCCAACCTCCAGAACTGTAACCAAATAAATTTCTGTGGTTTAAGGCACCCAGTCTATGGTAGCAGTCCTAGCAAACTAATATATTAAACTATAGTTTATATAGCATAAGATTTACCTCTTGTAAGTATACAGTTCAACAACTTTTCATAAATTTATAGAGTTGTGCAGCCGCTACCACAATCCAGTTTAGGACATTTCCATCACCCCCTAAAAGTTCCCTCTCCCACTGCGAGCCCCAGACAACTACTGATCAGCTTTCTCTGATGTATTTGCCTTTTCTAGGATTTCAGAAAAATGGAATGATACAATATGAAGTCTTCTTATTCTGCTTTCTTTCATTTAGCATGTTTCTGAAGTTTGTCCATGTAGTAATATATATCATAGTTTCTTTTCATTCCTGAATAGTTTCCATTACATGGCTATACCACATTTTATTTACCCATTCATCAGTTGATGGACATGTGGTTTATTCCATGATTTGGGCTATTATGAATAATGATGCTATGAGGTTTTCTGTGAACATATATTTTAATTTCTCTTAGAAAGATATGTAGGAGTGGAATTACTGAGTCATGTGGTAAATATTATGGTTAACTATTTAAGAAACTGCCAAACTGTCTTACAAAATAGTGTCATTTTACATTCCTACCAGGAATGTATGAAAGTTCCGGTTTCTCCACATCCTAGCCAACACTTAGTATTTGTCAGTCTTTTAAAATTATATCCATCCTAATGGGTATGTAGTGGTATCTGCTCAAGTTTAAGCTCAATTTTAACTTTGGGCTAATGTTAGACCTGAGGGCAGGGTCTTAAAATTTTGTCTAATAGCTAAAGTCTAGGTTTTAGAAAAGGGGGGAGGAAGAACTCTATCTTCTTTAATAAGAGACTCATTTGTGAATCTCATTCTTTTTATTCCAAAAAACATGTATTCCAAATTTGGGGATTTTTTTTATTAAATGCCTTTTAAATTTCGACAGATTTTTAAAAACCATATTGTATGATGAAATTGGAAACTTTAACCCCTTAACATAAAATTAAATAATATAATTTTGTTTTTTACTCCTAGTGATAAATGCAGAATGCAGTTTGAAATTTGGGGCATGACATGTTTGATTTCAGGCAAGTCTTTTGATTTCTTCAGAACTAAAAAGCTGAAGATTTATATAGTTGTGATGTAAACCATGGGATTTAAACTGTAACATATTGCAATTACATTGTGTAATAATTATACATCTTGGTGTCTTTTATGAAGTGATTCTAATAGGATTCAGATAATCTGAAAATTATATAAACTGATGGAAAATTTTTCATTTGAAATTGTGGGTATGGTTTAAAGGTATAATATCTGACACGTCTTCAAGCTGTTAAATTTTTAATTTTATTTTTATATACTCTGATTATATTTTATAACATTCCTAATTGGCTTTAGGCAAAATTTCAGGAATCTGTATTCATGTATTTTTCTTTGCTAATAATATGTAATTCTAATGTATCTGATTGCTCTTTGATCTCCATGTAGGAAAATTTAAAATTTTGACTTATTGGGTGAGAAAGAGAAAAGTAGCCCCTGACATTAAGGAGCAAGCTTGGCACTATCAGCTGGCTTTGGTGTTGCAAAAGCTGAGCTGGCAGCCACAGCAAAGCCTTGGTGTTCTCCTGTTGAATATGAACACTTTCAGAGAACACCAATGTCAGACAAGGCCAGTCTGTGATCACAATGAATCAAGACAAAAACAAGACCACTCCATAACCACGTCTGAACACAGACTGAACATGAACATTGTCTAAGCCACAAAATGTCAAACATCCCCCTCTCCTAGCTCACAGAAGTGACAGCTGCTTCTCTCCCAATTATAGCTGTAGCCTCACTCTAGTCTACTCTCATTATAAGTGAGATTTATTGATACACAATCAGAGAAGCACCCCTGCTTTTTAATAGCAACCAATCCAGAGCAAGGCCCTGCTTCCTTAAGCCCTCCCCAAAATTATCTAACATAAGCCCAAATCCTATAGTAAGTCTTTTCTAACACCTGCTCATTTAGACATCTCCTGGTTACTAAGGGTGTGTATTTTCCCTCACTGCAATGAGTATTAAACCAACTTGTTTAATTAAAAAAATCAGGGTGACCTAAGAGATCAAATTATATTTAAAAATTTTATTTTTATATTGTTCGAAGCATAGAGATTCACACAGTACTACATAATTAATCAGCTTACCACAAATCCAATGCTAATGAATGCAAAGTTATTAAAATTCTAATTCTGTGGTCAGTAGGTTTGATTATAATTATTACGTTCACAATAGATCGAAAAAACAAAATAACATTTTTAAATGCATTCATACCTTATAGGATCAACCTTTATCCTGCCACTTACCATAATAGACTCATTTGCAAAACAGCAAACAAATTAAGCTAAATAGGAGCCATCGACAAATGAAAAGAAATGACAGCATAATTGTAGAGTTGATATAAACAGTACTTAACATCCAGATAAAAGTCACATAAAAACATTGTCATTTGAAAATTTCTAGTCTGACTTTTTATAATAGCAGCTAATGATAGATCATATACGATACCAACAGCATATCATAAACTACTAAATACCAAATTTAAATTAATAATGAAGCAATAGATGCCTGGTGTGATTAGAAAGAGCCGCAGACCAGGAGATCCAGGGTCTACACTCAGTTCTAGGATGAACAAGCTGAATTTGCTTTTAGTCATAGACTAAATGCCAAGAATAAGACTAAAGTCTTAGGCATAGACTGCTAGTAGTAAAAATGTCATTAGTGATCAGCTAGCCAAACTTCACATTACAGTCAAGAAAAATGAGGCTCAGAGAGGTAAAGTGACTAAGCCACAATCACAGTTAGTTATGTGAAGGTAAAGAAAACCTCATTTAGCCCACCCGGGCGTGGCTCAGCAGTTGAGCGTTGACCTAGGATCCAGGCGATCAGGGTTCGATTCCCAGTCAGGGCACATGCCTGGGTTGTGGGCTCGATCAATGACTCTCTCATCATTGATGTTTCTATCTCTCTCTCTCCCTCTCCTTTCCTCTCTCTGACATCAATAAAGATATATTTTTAAAAAAAGAAAACCTCATTTAAAATGATCAGAGTTGGGAAGCCCTGAAGGGTGAGCTCTCACACACTGCCACCCACTGCCCTCCGCAGACTCCAGCCCGAAAAAGCATACTTTGTACTCCCCAACAGGGAGAGGCTTACTTTACTACTCCTGCAGGGAAAAGGAAGATTTTCTCCTTGCCCAGCAACATCCCAGCCAATGAGAAATGCCACAACTCAGCTAATAAAAAGCAATCTCCACCCTGAACTCTTACTCTCCTCCAGTGTACTTTTGCTCATAACCTCCCCTCCCAACTTCCTTCTTTTTCTCTATAAAGGAACACTCCCCTCCTTTGTTCTCTGGACTTGCCTATGGTTTGCCATAGTTTTCATGTCCCAAATTGCAAGTGCTCTGCCATTTCTCATTTTTACTGGAAAAATAAATGGCTATTGTATATATAAGGTTAACATTATATGACAGTTCCAGTGCCTTCAGCATGCAGCATCAGAAGCCTGGCCCCTGACCCACTTCCTGTAAATGATTCCTCACTTATAGAACGAGAACAAATCCATGTTGTTTCTTCCTTATGGAGGTACTGGGATGATGACTGCAACTAATTGGTATGAGTGAACAAGTGCTTGTTTGTGTTTAAATGAATTCAATAAAATAACTAGTCTTTGGAAGGTGGGTGTATTATCAGGCAAAAATATGTTTAGCTATTTATATAAATCCTTCCAATGCCAGGAGTTTTAAGCAAGTAGAACTGTGTTTTTCAATGGGTGCAGTATTGGTATCTTAGGCAGAACATTCTCCCCAGTGTGCAGTTGCCCTTCCCACATTTCAGGATGTAAAATCATGGTTGGGCCCCAGCTACTCAATAGCAACAGCACCTCCCAATCAGGGCTGTCCCTAGAGCAAGGTGATTTAAAACATCAAAATTAATGCAAAAAAAATCTATGATGCCAAAAGTTAAACAAAGATGGAATCAGTATTACTGAGTCTTCCTTTTACCTCAGGCTCTAATATAGCCAAGCATGACAGTTACTAATCCAGCCTTTATTTAAAATGTCGGCATCATGAATTTTTTGTTCATTATGAATTTTTTGTTCATCATGAATTTTTCTGCATTAATTTTGATTTTTTAAAAATATTTTATTAAAATATATCTGGCTTGATTACTGAGTTTTGGGGTTCCCCTTAAATTCTGTACCCAAGGCAAGTGCCTCACTCACTTTACCTAGTCCAGTGCTGCTCCCAGTCATCTCCCCACACTTCCAAAGGCTTCCTTGGGTTGAGAATCTCTGAAATAGGGACTAATTTTTCTCATATAACAAGAAGTCCAGATAGAGACAGCTTGGCCTGAAAATGGTGGCTCCATGATGGTAGCACGGCCCTAGGTCCCCTTTATATCTGCACCACTCACAAGGTGTCTGCTGTAGCCTGAGGAATTATGTCCTAGTTCCAGACAGGAAAACAAAGGTAGGGCAAAGGGCAGGAAAAATTATCAGCTGAGCCTGACGCATTTATTTATTTATTTATTTATTTATTTATTTATTTTTAATCCTCACCCAAGGATATTTTTTCCATTGCTTTTCAGAGAGAGTGGAAAGGAGGGAGAGAGAAAGAGGATAGCATCGATGTGAGAGGGACACATCCATCGGCTGTTAGATTGAGCCTGCAACAGAGGTACATGCCTTTGGCCGTAATCGAACCTGGGACCCCTCAGTCCGAGGGCCAACACTCTAACCACTGAGCCAAACCGGCCAGGGCAAGCCTCACTCTTAATTAAAAAAATAATTTTCCCAGGAGCCACACCCAATAAACCTTAACTCGTATACCATGGCCAGAAGTGAGTCATGTGGCCAGCCCTAGCTGCAAGTAGCCTGGGGCAGTGAACACTTTTAAGTGGTCACATCTCCAGCCTGAATAAAACTGGTGTTCTCTCCTTCAGAATGAAGGATGTGGGGAGAATAAAAGATAAACAGCTAGAAATGCCTGCCATGGGGGCCATATAGGATAATAAAGTTTGGCTCTTTTTGATGACTGCAAATAGCATCTTCTCTGCTTGTAATTTGATGGTCAGCCTGAGCAGAGTATTTTGATGGTCACTTTTAGAATTATGGATAAAAACTGGAATGTTGTCTGAGGCTGGGCTCCACAGTAGCAGAGTGAGAAACAGGGATTTAGGTGCATGTGATTTGTTACAGACATACTTATAGGAAAAACCTGGAAGGGAGTGAGAAGAGCAGCCAAGGGAAGGGAATGAGCCAAGCAAAGATGCATTCTCATGTGAAGTTTTGCTTTGGCCAGATGCACAGGGACTATGAGCCTATATCTAAATTAAAAGGTGCCCACTTTGAAGAAGCTCAGCTAAAGAGCTTCTTGACAAATCAGTCAACCATTTGCTGCCCCCTCTTATGGTAAAGGGACCAGTGTAACCTCCTAGGCTTCTCTGGGTGATGCAATGCCCATTGGCCAAGAGCAACACTCCATAGTGGGTTACAAATGTAAACTGTTTGCCAAAGCACTTGCTTCAGCTGGGGAGAGTGGATGCCTACTTTTAATGTGGATCTGGAGGGGCACCAAGAGCATCCACTATAAATACTAATTTTGATACACTTTCCAAGGAACTCCCTTTATTTCTATTTTGTATTATTTGAGAATGTCACCTTAAATGTATTGCTATGATTAAAAACTATTGGAAAAACTGGCAACAAGTTGAAAATGCCTAATTTTTTAAGAAAAATGATTAACAGGTGTTGACTTGTTTTGTTGAACCACGAATCTAGAAAATGCTTTATAATTTGCTTTGGGTATTAACCAGAAACCAGTCTGTAGCTCACAGTCTCATCAGAGCACGTAAATATTTCATAGTCTTAGGTCTCATTTAAAGCTCAATGAATATTCAATTGAAGTTGACCAACAAAATAACTGAAAGAATTATGTTGCATTTAATTAGGCCTGAAATTAGCAAGCTTTTCATTTTCTCAAGTACTTGGAAGCTAAAATTATTCCAACTTCATGAAATACTCTACATAATTTTATAAGTAATTAAAGGGCCGCAAAATAGACTTGAAAAACATATTACATATTGAGAAAAACATAAAATAAAAGGAATTTTCAACTTTAAATTCAAGAGAATAGTTAAATATTCTGTGGCCTACAACATTACTTACTCAGTAGTGAATTACTTTCAACTATTGTAAATAATCCTCTTTTTGACACAAGAAGTAAAAGTAGAATCTTTTCTTTGGCCCTTACATATTAAATATTCTAGAATGATTATGTGTAAACATCTATAAGGTTGATACTACAGGAAACCACGAATGATCCACCCAAGTATGTCAGTCCGGAAATTGTTTCTGAATGCTGGGTACCTGAGCCAAGTACTGAAAATAATTTTTAAAAAAGAGAGAGAGAAATATTGGTCCACGTTCAAAGTAGAGATGGTTTCCCAGGAAAGAAGCTTCCCTGCAGTCTGTTAGATCTCCATAAGTATCAGAACTGGGCTTCAAAATGATATGTGCTCTAAGTGCTGTACCCTAACGCTGATGACATGGGATATGTCACTTCTACCAAATTTGAAGACATTTTAAATGCAATCAAAGTATTGAGGACCAATCCATGTTAAATCTGCTGAGAACCACCTGGTAAACAGCATACTAAGGTTTGAATTCTTTATCTAGTCCTGAATTACGTTTTAATTACAGGACCTAAATAATCTAATAACAGGCTCTGTTCTGGAGAACAGAACATGGGGCAGTGGTACACAGTTGTCAATAAACACAGCAATGAGATATAACCGGTCACCTTAGGTTTTTTTCCTTTTGATCTTAGTCTCTTTTTAAGATATTCAAATAGATTGCTTTTGTCAACTGTCAATATGCCAGTATATATGTGTGTGTTGTGTGTATAAACATATGCATTAAGAAGTTCAGACTGTTCTCTAATAATGGCACCTCTTTCCTTCACTTCTACAGTTCTTGCCATGGCACCCTTTGGTTCTCAGGGATGCGGAACCATAATTAATATGGAGAAAAGAAGAGAAGTCATCTTTCTGTTGCTATCTAAAGGCACACTCAGAGTCAAACAAAATTATTTAGTTAATGGTAACTCACTAAGCAAAAGAACAGCTTAAGGAGGAGATGAGAGAAAGGTTGATAAAATACCATATGATTTCACTTACATGTGGAATCTAAAGAACAATATAATATAGCAAACAAAATAGAAACAGACTCATAGATACACAGAACAGACTGATGGTTGCCAGAGGGTAGGGGGTTGGGGGACTGGGTGAAAAAAGTTAAGGGACTGAGATTGGTAGTTACAAAATAGTCACAGGGATGTAAAGTACTGCATAGGCAATATAGTGAATAATATTATAACAACTATGTATGGTGCCAGGTGGGTGCTGAAAATATCAAGGGAACACTTTGTAATGTATATGATTGTTTAACCACTATGCTGTACACTTGAAACTAATACAAAATAATATTGAATGTAGACTGTAATTTGAAAACAATAAATTAATTAATTAAAAAAAGAAAGATTGATAAGCATTAGCCAAGAAAGGTAAACATTTGATATCCTGCAACCAATGTGTCCGGTCAGAAACAAGAGCAGGGATAACTTTTCTTTGTTTAGGTAGTTTTGTTCTTGAATGCGTCTTTTGAGAAAAACTAGCCTTAACATTTACATTAAGGATTCTCATTTTCTCAAATCTACTTAATATTTAATACATGTAACATTTTAAGACTGCATTTCTCCCAATGTTATGTGACTTACCTGTTTATCAAAAGCTACCCAGGATGGTACTGCATTTCCCATTGCTTTAGGAAATGCACTGTATTTAGGCTTCGTCTTTTGCCCTGGAAGCTGTCCATCTATTCCAGGTTTACCTTCAGTCACCAGCATTCTATGGCACTTATCCTTTCCCACCTGTGAACACAAGAAACAACATAAAATGACCAAACTTACCCATTAAAACTTTTCTTATTTGTTCTCAAAAGTAAACACATTTCCTATCATTTATTTTCCCCATTACAAAATGCATATTCGAGTGGCAAATAATTATGATCAATCTTTCTCCATAAAGTTGTGTCACATTTTAAATTCAATTCATTTTAACAAATTCAAAACTTTGAAAAGAATAAGCCCAATGCTCCATGCTATTTAACATTTAAAAATAACTGTTACCACAAGTGAACATTTAGAACATTAGCTTGCTAATTGGCATATCTTACTTATTTACAAAGAACACAAACAGGAGGGAAAAATCTCAACTTCAGAGTAAAAATGTAAGTTTTGCCACAGAAATCTAACACTATTTTCACCAAAAAAGAGAATAAAAACTTTAGCTCATTAAAATAAATGTAACAGGAAGTTCCTCAAAGCTGACATTCTCCACCTAATTGTAGAACCTTGCCCCCCCCCCCTTCCTCATTTCTCTCCCATCTTTTCTGGGGATCTGGGCAGAGAGGTAAAATCCCAGAATATGCTTCCAAGGACTGGCAAAGATGTGGAGCAACATCAACTCACATGCACTGCTAGTAAGAAAGTAAAGCAGAAGAATCCCTCTGAGTTATGACAATATCTAGCAAAGTGAAAGGTATATATGCCCTAAAGGCTAGCAATTCCACCTCTAAATATCTTTTGCACTGTGCACAAGGAGCTATATCTCAAATTATTTGTTATAGCAGTGTTTTTATGAGTAGAAAATAGGAAACAATCTAAATATCCACCAAGAGCTAAAAAGATACATAAATTGTGTTCTCTTTATAAAATGGAATACTGTAGAGATTAAAGATGGCCACGGACTGAGTGGAAGCTACACTGACACTCTCCTGGAATGAAACTGGAATTACAACTAAAATATAGAAAAGCCATCCTGAATAATCAACTGCAACTGAAGATGAGCTGGAGACCACCCTCATAACCAAGGAGGAAAAGTGGAGACCACATAGAGACTGGTAGGAAATGCAAAGGCACAAGAGGGCTGGCTGGGCTCCCACAGGCAGCAGCTGAAGGTCCAGAGGGATATCTCAGCTGTGGGGGTTCCCAATGAGGACTCTGGGGTCTAAACCCCAACCTGAGCTCCCCAGCCCAGAGCACCAGAACTGAGAAAGGTGTCCACATAACACCTGGCTGTGAAAAGCAGCAGGGTTTCCCTTTGCAAGGGAGAGATGGATGGAAATACAGGCACCCTCTCTTTTTTTTTTTTCTTTTTTTTTTTAATTTTTTTTTTTTAAATATATCTTTATTGATTTCAGAGAGAGGGAAGAAGAGGGAGAGAGAGAGACAGAAACATCAATGATGAGATAGTCATTGATTGAGCCCGCAACCCGGGCATGTGCCTGACCGGGAATCGAACCCCAATCACCTGGATCCTAGGTTGATGCTCAACCGCTGAGCCATGCCCGGCCGGGCTACAGGCACCCTCTTAAAGGGCCAACACACAAATTTTGTGTGCAGCCACTCACATTGGGCCCCAGAAGAGGGAGGGCAGAGTGGACTAGAGCAGTGTGAGGAGAATCTAGGGCTCTGGAGGCAGAGCTTAGAAGACACCCCTCTGAATTCCTGTGCCGAGACATTCCCCTATACTGCAGAAGACATCATTGACGGGCAGACATTTATCTTCCAAGCAGTTTGTGCCTGAGGGAGAAGCAATTGCCTCACCCTGCTGCAAAACCTGCCTTACCCCATGGAATTTCTACAGCCTGAGGCTCACTGAGAGAATCAGATTAATCAGCCTGCAGGCAGAGGCAGACTTCAGAGTGCTTTGAGTCTTTGCCTGACCTGCTTTTGGACCCAGGCCTTGGAAAAGCAGACTGTGGTGTGCATCTTGGTCCTGTCCAAATGCACCAAGCCCCAACAGAGGGGACCTCGAGCCATGGGTTGTTGATAGCTCCAAACAGGGGACTCAAGGCCAGTCACAAACGGTGTCTGACACTGGCCTGCAGCAGAGACCTTTCAAAAAGGCTGAGTCCTAGCAGATCTACCTAATACATACAAACAAACCAAATAGGCCGCCTAAATGGGGAAACAAAAAACAAGTCCCAAATGAAAAAACAAGAGAAGTCTCCAGAAATAAGAGCTAAATGAAATGGAAATTAGCCACCTATCAGATATAGAGTTCAGAATACTGATTGTAAGGATGTTCAACAGCATGAAAAAAAGATAAGGAAACTAAAAAATAACCAGTCAGAAATCTTCATTTCTGATTTAGCAGAAATCTTTACTTCTGACATAGAAGTAAAGAATACACTGGAAGGAAGAAACAACAGATTAGAGGAAGCTGAGGATCAGATCAGCGAATTAGAAGAAAGGGTATAAAAAAATCACTCAATCAGAGATCCAAAAAGAAAAAACAATTAAAAAACAGGAGGACAGTCTAAGAGAGTTGTGGGACAACATGAAAAGTAACAATATTCGCATCATGGGAATGCCAGAGGAGGTTGAAAGCAAGCAAGGGTTAGAGAATCTGTTTGAAGAAATAGTGCCAGAAAACTTCCCTAACCTGGTGAAGGAAAAAGTCACACAAGTTCAGGAGGCACAGAGAGCCCCAAGCAAGAAGAATCCAATGAGGTTCATGCCCAGACACATCATAATGAAAATGCCAAAAATTCAAGACAAAGAGAGAATATTAAAGACAGCAAAAGAAAAGTAATCTGTTACCTACAAAGGAGCTCCCATAAGGGTGTCAGCTGACCTATCAGAAACTCTACAGGAGAGAAGGGAATGGCATGAAGTATTTTGGGTAATGCAAAACAAGGATCTGAAATCAAGACTACTCTATCCAGCAAAGCTATCATTCAAGATAGGTGGTGAAATAAAGAGCTTTCCAGACAAAAAGGCTAAAGGATTTTATCACCACCAAACCAGCATTGCAGGAAATGTTAAAGGGGCTGCTGTAATTAGAAGTAGAAATAGAGAAACATAGGCATAAAGAATTAAAATGGCAATAAATTAGGACCTATCAGTAATAACCTTAAGAACTTTAAGGGAGAGATCAACAGCAATACAATCATAGTTGTGCACTTTAACACCCCACTGACTTCACTGGATAGATCTTCCAGTCAAAAAGTCAACACAGAAACAGTGACTAAATGGCACACTAGATCAGATGGATTTCATTGATATTTACAGAACATTTCACCCCAAAGCTGCAGAATATACATTCCTCTCAAGCGCACATGGGTCATGCTCAAAGATAGACCACATGTTAGGACACAAAACAAGTCTCTAGAAGTTCAAGAAGACTGAAATTATATCAAGCATCTTCTCAGATCAAAAGGGCATGAAATTAGAAATCAACTGCAATAAAAACACTCAAAAATATTCCAACACATGGAGACTAAATAGCATGTTATTGAACAATGAAAGAGTTACCAAAATGATCAAGAAAGAAATCAAAAACTTCCTGGAAACAAAGGAAAATGAACGCACAACAACCCAAAATCTATGAGACACAACAAAAGCAGTCCTAAGAGGGAAGTTCATAGCACTGCAGGCCTACTTCAAAAATCAAGAAAAATTTTTAGTAAACTATCTAACCCTACAACTTAAAGAATTAGAAAACTCCCCTGTGAAGCCGGCAGGACCAGGGCTTTTGTTTGCTGGAGGTTTTTTTTATTACTGCTTCAATTTCTTCAGCTGTTACTAGCCTATTCAGATTTTCTGCTTCTTCTTGATTCAGTTTTACATGATCTCACTCATATGTGGAATCTAATAAACAAAATAGACTGCGGAACTAAATAGATCCAGAGACACAGAAGCATGGAACAGACTGATGAATCTCAGTGGGAATGCGGGGGTGGGGGAGTAGGTGGGGAGAGATTAATCAAAAAACTTATATTCATATATGCATAACCCATGGACATAGACAATAGTGTGGTGAAGGCCAGGGGGGCAGATTCGGGGTAGAGGAGATCAATGGGGGGAAAAAGAGGGATATTTGTAATACTTTCAGCAATAATGATAAATTTAAAAAATGGAATACTAATACAGAGGTCTAAATTACATATATCAATATGGACAAACCTCAAAAAATTTCAAGCAAAAAAAATAGGTAGTAGAAGGGAACACAAAATCGGATAAATCTACATATATAAAGCATGAAAATAGTAAAAACTACAGTATTATTTATGGATAATATACACATAAAAACGTGCGTTACAATAAATATCACATATCCTATCAAAATGAACACCCATGTACCCCACAGCCCAGTATAAAATTGTAATATTTTAGGTACAATTAAAGCCCTCTCTCAGAGTTCATGCCCTTGTCTCCATCTCCAGAGGTAACCACTACCCTGAATTTGCTACTTGAACTTGAACACTTTGCTAGGATTGTATACAGCCAGGGCAATTGCCTCTTGCAAAGCATGATGCACTGGCAGGGAAGTCTGAGAGGAAATTCAAAACGACTTTGTTTCTTTGTGTCTTCTTGTTTCAAGGCAACCTACTGAATGAGCGAAAATATTTGGAAATCATATATCTGATAAGGGGCTAATCTAAAATATATAAAGAACTCATACAACTTAATAGCAAGAAGAAATCAAAGAAAACATACAAATGGCCAACAGACATATGAAAAGATACTCAACATAACAAATTATCAGGGAAATGAAAATTAAAACCACAATGAGATATCACCTCGCACCAGTTATAATGGCTAGTATAAAAAATAACAAGCGTTTGCAAGGATGTGGGGAAAAGGGAACCCTCATGCACTGCTGGTGGGAATGTAAATTGGTGCAGCCACTATGGAAAACAGTATGGAGGGTCCTCAAAAAACTAATAATGGAACTACCACATGATCCAGCAATTCCACTTCTGGGTATTATCTGAAAATGAAAGTACTAATTTGAAAAATACATGCACACACCCCCCATGTTCAAATCACAGCATTATTTATATTACCCAAGGCATGGAAACAACCTAAGTGTTCACCAAAAGATGAACAGATAAAGAAAACATGGTATATAATAGAACATATATAACAGAACATGGTGGGAGCTTGAGGGCATTATGCTAAATGAAATATGTCAGAGAGACAAAGACAAATATCGTATGATCTCATTTATATGTAGAGTCTGAAAAAAAAGTTCACAGATACACAGAAAAGATTGGTGGTTACAAGTGAAGGGTTGGAGGTGGTGGGTGAAATGAGTAAAGGGGGGGTCAAAGGTACAAACTTCATATTATAAAATAAATAAGTCGTGGGGCGTAATGTACAGCATAGTGACAATACTGTATTGTATATCTGAAAGTTGCTAAGAGAATAAATCTTAAATGTTCTCATCAAAAGAAAAAAAATTGTAACTAGGGATGGTGACAGATGTTAACTAGACTTATTGTGGTGATCATTTTGCAATATATACAAATATTGAATCATTACATTGTACACCTGCAACTAACATAATGTTATATATCAATTACACCTCAATAAAAAACTATTCAATATTGAAAAGAAAAGACCTCATTTCCCCTTGTAGTAAAGGCAGCCTAGAAGAATGGGGAAGGGCCTGAGCAGCCCTGCCCAGGGGAGCCCGACCACAACGGCTGCTCTGAGCAGATAAACAGCCCAGGTCAAAGGCTTCCAGAGGAAAGCTAGAGGCAGTGGTTAGGATGATGGGCTGCAACCTAGCTCTGTCCCTTAGAGAATCCATTGCCACCACCTCAAGCAGTCTTCCACACTCACAACCACACACACACACACACACACACACACACACACACACACATTCAGGTTACCACAAGTCAGTACCAAATCACCACAGCAGAGCAAAAGTTGGTTTGGTTAAAATGAATGTTGGAATAACAGAATTTTATAACAATATGCATTCCCTCTGTTAAAGCAAGTAGTTTGGGGTAATCACAAACTCACCTCGGGTCAAACCAGTAAATGTTTCTTAAGCATTTACTATATTCCTAGATTTGTTCCAGATATACCAGTTAAAATAAGCATAAGACTCAACCCCTGTCCTAAAGAAGAAACCTACAACCTTGCTTATGAGGCAATACTTAGATATATAAAACAATTAGAAAACTTTAAAAGAAAAAAAAGTATAACTACCATTTTTTACCACTTTCTATGAGCTATACTCTTTACTAAGGGCTTTATACACATTATCTAACTTCACCATCACAAAACTAGTTGATAGGTGTTATTACTGACATGTTACCAATGAAGAATACAAGGCAGAGAGAGGTAAACTAGAATACCCCCAATTTCACGTTAACTGGTAGAGCCTGCATCTGAGCCTAAGTTCATGTGACCCTAAACTCTGGTAAGTTTATTCACCCAGAGCTATATACTGCCAGGCTGGAGTAGTAGTGTTGAAGTGCTGTGGGTAATTAGATACTGTCTTGGGCCTGGAGGAATGGGGTGAATTAGACAGGAGAGGCAAGGGTTTTATGGAAAGGGTTATGAGTGATGTACTGCAGCTGAGCTGAGAGCACCTAGTATGAGGGGCAAGAGAGGGGCAAGGCTAATAAAAAGGACAAGTTCAAGTTTTGAAAGAGGATGAGATAGAGCAGAATATGTAAGGAGGTCTATATCATGGAAAGCCTCACATTTAAATTGCATATACATCTAAAACTCTCCTTGAGCAAGAATGAAATATAATGAAAGAGTGTCTGAAGTGGCAATGTTGTAGATGGCTGAAACCCATTTTATAGTCATCAGGCTGTCAAGAATTAAAAAGCTGGATAATATCAAAGGTTGGAGAGAATATGGGGAACAGGGGCCCTAGTACTTTGTTGGGTGAGTTAACTGTCATTCTGGGTAGCAGTGTGGTGCTACTTGGCAAAATTAGAGATGGTATTCCCTATGATTCAAGAATCTCACTCCTGGATATAGACCTCAGAGAAATTCTCATGGTAGCCAATAAATGGATCTGTATGAGAATGTGTCACAGTATTTGGGGGAAGTTGGAGGCAACCTAGACATAGGTGTTGATAGAATGGATAAGAAAATATGGTTTAGTGGATAAGTACACTATGGTGGGTGTTAACTTCACCTCACTGCTTAGAAGCAATAAACCAGATGTATTAACTCGGGCTGCCCTAACAAAATTCTATAGACTGGGTGGCTTTAACAATAGGAATTTATTTCTCACAGTTCTGGAGACTTGAATGTCCAAGATCAAGGCGCTGACCAATTTGGTTGCTCAGTGAGGGCTCTCTTCTTGGCTTGCAAACTGCAACTTCTCACTGTGTCCCAGCATGGGAATGAGAGAGAGAGAGAGAGAGAGAGAGACAGAGAGAGACAGAGAGAGGGGGGGGGAGGGAGGGGGAGGGGGAGAGAGAGAGAGAGAGACAGAGAGAGACAGAGAGAAAGAGACAGCTCTCTGCTGTCTCTTCTTAATAAGAGCACTAATCTCATCACGGGGGCCCCACCCTCCTGATCTCATCTAAAGCCTAATTACCTCCCAAAGCCCCATGTTCAAATATCATTACATTGGGGGTTGGAGCTTCAACATAAATTGGGGCGAGGCAAAATTCATTCTATAGCATCAGATGTGCATATAGCAATACATACAGATCCTTATAACATTGTGTTGGGTGAAAAAAATTTTATCTGTCGCACACAGTATCATTTATATTTTTTAAGTACTACATATTTTACAAGGACACATACAGATTCAATAATATACATCAAAGACAATTCTATGGAAGCCTACATAGAGTGGAGAGGGAATGAGATTAAGGATCAGGGTTGATGAGGAATAAAACTACATAAAACAAGACAGAGACCTTGCACAGATTAATGATGATATTGTTCCAGAAATGGAGGAATAGAATTAATTCACTTCTTTGCACCTGACATTTGTTTAAGACTAACAGCTGCCAGAGGGGAGGGAGGTTGGGAGGCTGGATGAAACAAGGTGAAGGGGTTAAGCAAAAAACATATATATTTATATGTCTATATAAAACATATAGACAAAGACAACAGTGTGGTGATAGCCAGAGGGAAAGGGGGTGGGCAAAGTGGGGAGGGATAAATGGGGACGGAAAGAGACTGCTTGGGTACACAATGCAGTGTGCAGACGATGTTTTATTGAGTTGTACACTTGAAACCTGTATGGTTTTGTAAACCAATATCACCCCAATAAATTCAATAAAATAAATAAAAATGACAGATTAGAATAAGGGGTGAAAGGTAGGCAGACTAGGTAAGCTGCTAGTGCAGCTGAGCAAGCACAAGGTGGGAAATGCTTGCACCAGGGTAAAGGCAATGGGAATGGAAAGGAATGAACATCCTATCAAACAGGACCCTCAAATATCTTTGAGGAAGGGCAAGTTTGATTGTTTCCCCAAGTCATTTCAGACTGACGCTTTTGTAATATGCAATAAAATTAATTACAAGAAACTGAAATAAAAACAGTCATAAAAACTTACAAGCCCACTAATCATACTCTTGGATATCATGGCAATGTCAAATTGCTTTATAAGTTTCTAAAGACTCCCAATGTCACAAACACACACCATACTTTGAGTAGCACTGCTATAGTGGACATCAGGCAAAGAAACCAACATCTGTGTTGGGTGTGTTAAGAAAGAGTGATGGAAGGTGACTTGAAAGTTTCATTTCAACCTCACTTCCACTTTGAAAGTGGGTGGGGAGAGGGACAATAAGGAGGATGAATTACTTCCATCACATGACTCCTTAGCATACATATTGCTTAGCAGCACAGAGTTTCTCATTTCTAAAGCTTCTGAAGGAGACTAAAACAGTGGACTGACCCTGAAGCACCCTCAGCAAAGCTAGCCCTTCTTTTCCTGGTCACCACCGCAGCAGCAAGGGAAAGAAAAGGGACTGGAAGGAGCAAAGGGCAAATGAGGTGTACCTGACCCACCCATAAATATACACATACACAACTGCTATGAACTCTTGTCATTTTTGTTTAGCAATTGACAATGACTAAAAATACCATACAACAGGGCCTTTTTATTTTAAGTATAAGATTCACCACTGTTGTGAAATTGAGGAAAAATGATAGCATATAAAATTCAGAAGGTAGTTCAATTGAGTTCCTGCTTAAACTGATGAGCAATGTATCTACCCAAAGAGTATTAAGCTAGATACTTGCTAAATATTTCCAATTGTTTTGGTAAATAAAAAATTAGCCAGACCTATTATTTAAAAGAATATTTTTATTATGAAAAGAACTATTATTAAAACCTTTCCAAAACTCTTGACTTGTGAATTATGAATTCATACATTCAAACCAAAAACAACAAAACACACACACTTCTTTAAAGTTTAGTAATACCGCCCGGCCGGGCGTGGCTCAGCGGTTGAGCGTCAACCTAGGATCCAGGCAATCGGGGTTCGATTCCCAGTCAGGGCACATGCCCAGGTTATGGGCTCAATCAATCACTCTCTCATCATTGATGTTTCTGTCTCTCTCTCCCCCTCTCCTTTCCTCTCTCTGAAATCAATAAAGATATATTTTAAAAAAATAAAAATAAAAATAAATAAAGTTTAGTAATACCAATTTCTATTGTCATTCTAATCAATATACCAAGCAAAATTCCATTTCTGCTCTATCTGAGCATTAACTTGAAATTTCAATTCAAAATTCTATACTTTAAAAACGTACTGCTTGAAGATTTGTTTAGTATAATGTAAAATTCCATAAGGCATCTGTTTTAAATGTTTGCCCCTCCTGACACACACAAGCTTGAGATCTGCCATTATAATTTCCTAGGATCACATGTCAACCTACCCTTTGCCCTAGTGACTGTGAAATGGTGCTCAGTCTCAGTCCAAATCATCAGAGTTTAATTAATACTTTTGATTTTGACAAATATAATAATAAAAATGACCACCATGACCTGGGAGGGATTAGATCAGATCATTGTACCTAGACTCAGTCCCTTAAAAGCAGGACATATATTAGAGAGTGCTGAAGAAAGTCTTTTACAGCCACCAGCAGTTATTTGAAATTTGGGGACTGAATAGAGCTAATTAATAATTTATATTTCAATGTTTGTTAACAATATATTTCTAACTACTTTTTGAGGGTAATGGAAAATATGATGTAGAATTACCTAAAACTATCATTCTTAGATACTTCTACCTGATGAGGTTTGGGACTAGTTTGCTTCTGTTCCATGAATAGTTTATTTTTTCTCCTTTTATATTGTATTTATTTTAGAAATTCATTTTTCCTTTTCTTCTTTTCTGTACTTTTACAGAGAAAAAGAAGTCACTCAGCAAATACTATGAACCTCCCAGAGAAAATAACAACAAAATTGCTTCGGGTATAGTGAAATCTTAGAGTTTAGGACCATAAGAGCATGAAAGCTATCATTACTTATTAATAAAGCTAAATCAGTCAAAAATAAACCCCAAATGTAAAAATAAAAAGCTATGTCAAAGAAAACTTTAAACATTTTTAAGTTAATTTTCTTCTTTCCAAACCTATTTGGAAAAGTGTTGTGCTCATGATTCTTACCCATCAACTCAATATAAGAATAAGATTCATTCTATATATTTAATAATGTATTTAAATCAGTAGAGTGGAAAATAAAATTTAAATCAACAAGATCTAGAGAGATATGTAGCCCCTTCCTCAGAGGACTCTGATTTTTTTTTCTCTAAATAATTCAACACAAAGCACCAATCAATCAAAATAATGCTAAAGACTTCCTCGAGTCAATTAAAATCACTGGCTCATTGTAGCTGATTAGTAAATCCGTTCCCAAATTCCTTCTCCATTGCCACTCGCCATTTATAAGTCAGAAAACGCTAAATACTTCACTTGTTTCCTCAGCCTCCTTTTCAGAAGCCTGTTCTGAGATTCTGGAAAAGGCTTTTGTCCTCTTGAGCCAAGGGACAAATGCAGGTGATGCTGCTCCTAGCTCTCCTCTTCTTGCCTTGAGATGCACACATGATGCCTGGAGCTACAGTAGCTACCTTGGGATCATGGGCATGATGCTGGCTCAGACAATGTTGAGACTTTAAATGTATGCCAGCAGCCACCTACCTCCAGACTTCCTGCTTGGTAAAAAAATAAATAAATAAAAAATCCTTGCTTGTTTAAGCTTATATTAGTCAGGTATGCCATTACTTGCAATGAAGAAGCTGTGTACATACATGGAATACTACTCAGCAATAAAAATGAATGAAAAATTGATACATGCAACTACCTGAATAAATCTCCAGGGAATTATGCCAAATGGAAAAATAATAATCCCAAGAGGTACATACTTTATGACTCTATTTATGTAACATTTCAAAGTAATAAAATTTTAGACATGGAAAATAGATTAGTGGTTGCCAGAAGTGAGGGCTGTTGTGGCAGGGTAAGAGGCATTGATGCGAAGAAGGTGGATGTGGTTATAAAAGGGCAACAGGAAGGATCCTTGTGATAATGGAACCATTCTGTATTTTCACTGTCGTGATGGTTGCAGTAACCTACACATGTGGTGGAAGGTATAGACTAAGTACACACACACGAGTAGAAGTGAAACTGGGGAAATCTGAATAAGATTCGTGGACTATATTAATGTTAATATCCTGGTTGTGCTATTATACTATAGTTTTACAAAATGTTACCAATGGGAAACTGGGTAAAGGGTACACAGGATCTCTCTGTACTATCTCTTACTGAATGTGAATTTACAATGATCTCAATAAAAAATTCAATTACCAATAAAAGGAAAGAGAGGGTCCACTTTCCTTGGTAACTAGGGAAGGGGTTCCACTCAGGTGCCTTTCATAAAGTACTAAAGTATGAGCATGAACAGATGAGCAATAAATGACTAGTCGCAACAAAAATGAGATGGAAATAGTCCTATAAACGATAAAAACAAACATCTGTTTCAATTACCAAGCTCATGTGAAGAAGAAAATGCAGTCTAAATCAACTGCTAAGCCATATGAATTGACCTTATCGTCCCCAAAACTCTAGCAGTTGTGACCATTCCCTCCTTTGGGATGCCAAACACATACTTAGGAAAGCAAACGATTTGTTTAGCCTTTAACTGATCAAACTGGTTACTTTGTCACAGTGGAGTTACCAGGTGAGGAAGTAAACATGCCTACCTCTCCCCTCCCTTTGCTTTGGAGAGTTAAACACACACACACACACACACACACACACACACACAGACACACACACACACACAGTTGGTTCTGCCCTTTCTACAACTGTAGGAACATGAATCCTGTTGTTGGGAGACTGGTGTCCTAAGGGGTCCTGTTTGATGAAAGCTCAGAGAAGAATATGATGCCTCCAGAAAACAGGAAAACTGTATGCCAAGGAAAAGAGTGATGTCTCTGTGCATGGCACAACAGGCCCTAGAGAGGGTTTGAGCCGCAACTTGCATGGTACATCTTTGTGCTGTCCTGGCCACTTCATATAAGCCACGTATCCTGAGAGGTTTATAACCTATTTAAGCCACAAAAGCAAATGACTTTCTTCCTCTTTTATACTCACTCTTGCTAAAATAAGAAATATGAATTTTGTTCCACAGCAGCAGTGGAAAACGCAAAAGGGAAACTAATTCTAGAAATGATTCTCCCAAGCTGTGGTTATCCCTTCTAGTTTTCAGGCATGGCTGCTACAGGTAGACAGACACCTATTAAGGACCTGCCCTGAGTAAGGAAGGGCAACCCGAAGAGCAATCAATCAGTTTCTCACTCAGCTGAAGAATGTCACAATCACACACAAAAAAAGAATGTAAAACAACACAGGCAATAAGGCAGTAAATGACTGGTCTGCACAATATGAGTGTTCAGGGTTATGTAGACAAAGAGAAGGCTGATATGATCAGGGAAAGCTTTAATGAGGAGAGGGGATTAGAGCCAAGTTTCCAGGGAAGGCTAAGATCTGTATGGAAAGAGGAAGAGAATGCTGTCAGGGAAGGGGGTAAGTAAACCAATAATTGAGTGGAAAAGTCCAAAATATATTCAAAGAACAGACAGTGAGCATGCTGGTTTAACTGGAGTATTAGGCTTGTTTTCCATTATGATATACTCATGTGTCACTTATATAATTACAAAACACAAACAAAAAGTTTTTAAAGAAAGGGATGCTAAGGCTAAGAAAAGCATCTAGACTCACATATTGAGTTTGTGGCTTGTGTGGCAAACTTTGCTGGCTCCCAACAGCCATTATTTACTACATTTTCTCTTTCCCAGATCCAAAAATAGACAGCAAAAAATCAAGTTCCCAACGCCCCTTGTAGCAAAGGATAGCCATGTGACTCAATTTTAGACTTTAAGGCGGAAGGGGGAAACTTACTGGGATGCTGGGAAACACTTTGTTTTCTGATATGAGAGCCCTTTTCCCTCCCTTCCCTTCCTGCATATCTTGAACATGGTTATGAGAAGCTGTGATATCTGGAACTGAGGCAACCGTCTTGCAACTATGAGTACACAAGTCTAAGAAAGAAAAAAGCCTGTTCTGAAGATGGCAGAATAGAGAGATAAAAAGAGTCTGAGTCCTTTACAACATTCATCAGTCACTGCCTAAACCTGACACTGCCACACCTCTAGAGTTCTTATAATATAAGAACATTAATTTGGCTTAAGCCACTGCTAGTCAGGTATTTTGTTACTTACAGCCAAAAGTATCCTAAGTAGCACAGCTATGAAGTTCAGGACAGAATACAAAAGTGAGCAAGTTAGGTGTTTGATTCTCTGCATAGGCAAAAAGACTCTGAACCCCAAATTAACATTTAGGAATAGCAATGGAATATATGTCATTTCCAAAGTATAATGGCAGCTTCAAGAAATGGCCTGGTCTGAAATAATGTGATTTTAAGGACATTTCAATAATAATGGGAACAAGTAACAGAATCAAAACCATTTTGGAAACTGGTACCATAGATACCTATTTTTTGTCTGCCCAATTCCCCACCACCAACTCCTATCTTTAACTACTTTTTATTTATTTATTTATTTATTTATTTATTTATTTATTTATTTATTTATTTATTTATTTAAACAGTTTTATTGAGGTATAACTTATATATCATAAAGTTCACCCTTTTAAAATATACAGTTCAACAGTTTACTGTAATTACCACATCATGTACTCATCACCATAACCTAATTTTAGAACGCTTCCATCATTCCAAAAAGGTACCCCATACCCATTAGCAATCACTTCCCATTTTTTCCCTTATCCCACACAGGTCTAAGAAACCATTAATATACTTTTTGTGTCTATAGATTTGCTTATTCTGCACATTTTACATAAATGAGATCATGCAATCTGTAGTCTTTTGCATATTGTTTGTAGTATGTTTTTGAGGTTCATCCATGTTGTAGCATGTATCAGTATTTCATTACTTTTCATGGCCAAATAATATTCCATTGTATGGATATAACACATTTTATTGATGGGCACTTAGGTTGCTTCCATCTTTTGGCTATTATGAATAATGCTGTTATGAACATGCATGTAGACTTTTTTGTGGACATTTGTTTATTTTTCTCTTGGGTATATACTTAGGAGTACTGTGTCATTCAGTAACTCTATGTTAAACCTATTGTGGAACTACAGATTGTGCCACAGCAGCAGCACCATTTTACATTCTTATCAGCAACATATGAGTGTTCCAATTTCTACATATCTTTTTTTATGGTTTCTTTTTTTATTGATTTCAGAGAGAAGAAGGGAGAGGTTAGGCCAACACTTGTTATTATCTTTTTTGTTATAGCCATTCTAGTGAGTGTGAAGCAATATCTCATTGTGGTTTTAACTTGCATTTCTTTAATGATGTTGAGTATCTTTTTCATGTGCTTATTGGCTATTTGTACAGTTTCTTTGAAGGAATGTCCATTCAGATCAATTGTCCATTTTTAATTGTATTATTTATATTTTTATTGTTGAGTTTTGAGAGTTCTTCATATATACTGGCTATAAGTCTCTCATCAGATATATACTTTGTAAATATTTTCTCCCATACTATAGGTTGCCTCTTCACTTTTTAAAAAAATTTATCTTTATTGTTGAAAATATTACAGATGTCTCCTTTTTTCTCCATTGAATCCTTCGATCCCGCACGCACTCCCCGTCCCAGGCCTTCATCACACTATTGTCTGTGTTGGTGGGTTATGCATATATGCATATAGATTATTTGGTTAATCTCTCCCCACCCACCCTACCACCCCCACCTTCCCTCTGAGATTGGTCAGTCTGTTCTATGCTTCTACGTCACTGAATCTATTTTGTTCATCAGTTTATTATGTTCTTTAGATTCCAGATACAAGTGAGATCATGTGATATTTGTCTTTCTCTGACTGGCTTATTTCGCTTAGCATAATATTATCTAGGTCCATCCATACTGTCCCAAAGGGTACAAGATCCTTCTTCTTTATAGCTGCATAGTATTCCATGGTGTAAATGTCCCACAGCTTTTTTTAATTCACTCATCTATTGATGGGCACTTGAGCTGTTTCCAGATCTTAGCTATTGTAAATTGTGTTGCTATGAACATATGGGTGCATATATTCTTTCTGATTAGTGTTTCAGGATTCTTAGGATATATTCCTAGAAGTGAGATCTCTGCATCAAAAGGCAGTTCCATTTTTAATTTTTTGAGGAACCTCCATACTGTTTTCCATAGTGGCTGCACCAGTCTGCATTCCCAACAGCAGTGTACTAGGGTTCCCCTTTCTCCACACCCTCACCAGTATGTGTCATTTGTTGATTTGTTGATGGTCCCTTTTCACTTTTTTGATGTTTTTTTTTAAAACACAACTTTGGTTATTTATTGCAGCATTATTTCTAATAGCAAAAAAACTGGAAATAACATAACTATTCATCAAAAGGGGATGGGTCATATAAACTATGATATGTCGACCCAATGGAGTAGTATGTAGCTGTGAATGGAATACACATTCCAGTGGAATGAGGATAGCTCTATATACTTCTATGAAGAGATCTCTAAGATATACTGCTAAAAGGAAAAATGGAAGGTGCAAGAAAATGTACAGAGTGAGTATGCTACCATTTATTTAATAAGAGACAATGTGCCTACATTTAAGAATTTGCTATTTTAAAAAAAAAGATAAATAGCCCAAAATTAAATAAATATGCTTTTTTAAGTTACTTACATATAGAAAGAACATGATTAAAAGGACAGGGATAAAAGTTAGACTTATCTAAGTGCACCTCACTTTGTAAATTTAACTTTGAAAACCACACAAATGTTTTATTTTTACATTACAGTAAAACAAAATTTTTGAAGTTATAAATCAAAAGCAAAATAAAACAAATTAACTTAGCTGGGTATTGAGTTGGTAACTTAACCATACTATCAGTAATCATTTAAATTAAATGAAAACCTAATAATTTGGCTATACATTTCTAGTGGGATATATAAAAATAAAAAAAACAAAACTACATAATGAAAAACTAAACTACCAAGATAGAGACAGACTCATAGATAGAGTGCAGGCAGACAGCTCTGGTGTGTGTTTTCGGGGGGAGGGGACTGAGCACAAAAGAAAAAAGCTAGAGAACTCATGGACATGGACAACAGTATAGCAATTGGTGGGGGAAGGTGGGGAGACAAAGAGGGGACAAATGATGATGATGGAAAAAATAAAATAAAATAATAAAATAGAAATACTCACAGAAAAAAAGAACTACAGAGAACTATTTTCAAAACTCAAATTGTTATAATAATATTATTAATCAAATACTATTATGCGGATAAATATTTTTATTTATGGTATGATGGGATTTATGGCAGGCTGCCCCCAAATAAGCTTGGTGCCCCCAAATATGCCCCCAAACGTGGCATATTGATTATTTTGAATTAAAGTTACTTGAGAAACAGCCAGCACAAGAAGGACACTCTGACCCTCCTCTCTGGTTCCTGTGAAAGCAGAAAAAAATCTCCCATGTTAAAGGAACTCTCTCTGCACTAGAGGTGGAGAGACATCCTTAATACCAGAGATAGTAAATTCAGAGTCCAAAAAAGCTGTCTAAACAAACTCTGTTAAGTTTTTTCTCTAAATAGTACCCAAATCTAAGGTTTTATTTAATCTTGAAAGAATCTTGAAGAATTTTTAATTCTTCACAAATGTATTCTTTGTCCAAAAAGCATAAAAGCTGCCTGCTTGGATAATTTCTTTAGGTCTCATATCTATAAGACCTCCATACGTACAAAATTAAATTTGTTGATTTCCTCCCATTAATCTGTCTTGTGTCCATTTAGTTATTGGACCAGTCAAAAAGAACTAAGAGGGGTTGGAAGAAATTTTCCCCTTCTTGAAAGATAGGATATAGAAGTAAGTAATTATAGTAACATCCTTACGAATCAAGATTTTCAATGTAAATACATAAAAGGTAAGCATAGAATCAAAGACCCGTATAACCCTTAAAATTTTCCATTGCAAATATCAGTTTAGATTCATGTTGTATTTAAATGTATACATATTTTCTAGCCTTGTTTTAAGAGAATGAAAATGCAAGCTACAGACTGGGAGAAAATATTAGGAAACCACATATGCAACAATGGACTTGTATCCAGGTTATACAAAGAACTCTCAAAACTCAACAGTAAAGAAACAAACAAACAACTAAAGACAGGCGAAAGACATAAAGAGACATTTCACCAAAGAGGTAAATGCGCACATGAAAAGATATTCAACATCATTAGCTGCTAGAGAAAATAAAAATTTAAATCAGGATAAGATACTACTACACACCTATCAGAATGGCTAAAATGCCAATTGCTCACAAGAATTTGGAGTAACAGGGACTCTCGTTCAATGCTGGTGGGAATGCAAAACGATACAGCCACTTTGGGAAGACCGTTTTGTGATTTCTTCTAAAGTTAACATACACCTATAGCCAGGTCCAAATTTATATGAAAGTCAAGTATCCTGCCATTCATAGGAAAGCAGTGGCCATTTTGCTGCAGTTTTCAACTTCTTACATGTATAAGCAAAGCTTTCCTTATTTAAAAGGCTTCCAGAGGAAGGCCAGAAATCTCATTTCAGTGTTCTTATCTCAGATATGACCCAGAATTGTGTATATATGTGACAAAATAGAAGCATAGGTTTCATGTTGAACAGGAAATATTTATTCTTTATTTTTAGTTTAAAAAATAATATTCTTATGTAGAATCTAAAGAACTTAATAAACTGATGAACAGAATAGATTCAATGGCATGGAAGCATAGATCAGACTGACGAATGTCAGAGGGATGGAGGAAGGCGGGTGGGTGGAGGGGGAGAGGTTAACCAAAGAATTTATACACATATATGCATAACCCAAGGACACGGACAATGGTGGGAGAGGGACTAGGGAGGGGGATGGGAAGGGGTGGAATGGGTCATTGGGGAGAAAAAAGGGACATTTGTAATATTTTAAACAAAAATAAAAAATAATAACAATTAAAAAATTAAAAATAAAAATAATAATATTCTTAGGAATCGGAAGATGGTGGTGGAGAGGACCTGAATGAGGATGAGAGTGTGAGTGGGTGTGAGTATGGGGGCATCTATCAGTCAGTGTGGGAGCTCCCCAGAGGTTTGGGAGCTCCCCAGAGGTTTGGGAGCTCATGGTGGAAGAGCTGCCAGCTACTGCTGCACTCCTCAGCCAAGCACTTCTCTCTAATTGAGAGTGAAGAGGGTGCCATTTTAAAGGACCCTCAGGGTCCTCCACAGGTGGAGGCTGCAGGGAGCAGCCTTGACCCAATGCCCTGAAGCCATGGACTAGCATGCAGCCCCCGCTGGTGAAAACCCAGCGCTACCCCCACCAGCCTAATGCCCATGACCTGGCCCAGCTGAAATAGCACCTCAACGACTGCACTGCTTCACTGACCCAGCGCACATAGGCTGCCTGCCTGCCTGCCTGCCTGCTAATGTTATGGGGTGTGCCAGGCCTGCCTGCTGTGTCTCCTTGACGGAGTGCGCCTGGCCTGTCTACCTGCCTGTCTGCTGTGCCTCCTTGACCTGGTGCAAATGGCCTATGAGACTCCCTGCCTGCCTGGCTTGCCTCTTTGACACAGAACAAAAGGCTTGCCTGCCTGCCATGCCTCCCTGACATCACCTGCCAGGCATGATTGCCTGTCTTACTGACTCTTTGATGGGGCCCAATAGCCCTGCCTGCCTACCTGGCTTAAAGCCTTGACTTAGTGCGCCCAACCCTGCTATTGCGACCCAATGCCCTCCATACACAAAGGCTGCCATCATGACCTGGCTGCCTGACTTGGTGCCCCAGGCCCACTAAAATGGGGAGACAAAGAAACAACACCCAAATGAAAGAAAAGGAGATATCGCCAGAAAAAGAACTAAATGAAATGAAGGCAAGCAATTTATCAGATAAAGAGTTCAAAGTAATGGTTATAAGGACGCTCAGACAACTTAGTGAGAATAACAACCAACTTAATGAGAAATTCATAAGCTTGAAAAAAGATGTAGAAACCATGAATAAGAATCAATTGGAAACGAAGAATGACATAGCTGAAAGAAAGTATACACTGGAAGGAATCAACAGTAGATTAGAAGCAGCAGAGGACCAAATCAGCAAATTAGAACATAAGGTAGAAAAAGAAACTCAATCAGAGCAGCAATTAGAAAAAAAATTAAAAAGCAGGACAGTTTAAGGGAGCTTTGGGACAATATAAAATGTAACAACATTCACATCATAGGGATACAGAAGGAGAAGAATCTATGCAAGGATTAGAGAACATGTTTGAAGAAATAATGACAAAAAATTCCCTAACTTGGTGAAGGAAAGTCACTCAAGCTCAGGAAACACAGAGTCCTAATCAAGATGAACCCAAAATGACTCACACCTAGACACATCATAATTTAAATGGCAAACATTAAAGATAAAGAATCTTAAAAGCAGCAAGAAAGAGACAGAAAGTTACCTACAAAGGAGCTCCCATTAAACTGTCAGCTTATTTCTCAATAGAAACACTTCAGGCTAGAAGGAAGTGGCATGAAGTATTCAAAGTAATGAAAAGTAAGGGACTGAAACCAAAACTACTCTACCCAATAAGGCTATCATTCAAAATTGAAGGTAAAATAAAAAGCTTCACAGACAAAAAGAAGGCTGAAGGAGTACATTACAACCAAACCAGCATGACAAGAAATGCTAAAAGTGCTGGTGTAAGAAAAAGAAGAAGAAATATAGAGAAAGAGAAGAACACAGACATAAAGAAAGAATGGCAATAAATAAGTACCTATCAATAATAACCTTAAATGTAAATGGCTTAAATGCTCCAATCAAAAGACATAGGGTAGCTGAATGGATAAGAAAACATGACCCATATTTATGCTGTCTACAAGAGACCCAAGGACTCACACAGGATGAAAGTAAAGGGATGGAAAAAAAGTCTCCATGCAAATGGAAATGAAAAAAAAAAAGTCGGAGTAGCAATACTCATATCTGACAAAATAGACTTCAAAATGAAAGCAATACCTAGAGACAATGAAGGTCACTACATAATACTAAAGAGATCAATCCAACAAGAAGATATAACCCTGGCAAACATATATGCACCCAATATAGGAGCACACAAATATATAAAAACTTTTGGAGGACTTAAAGGGAGAAATTCACAGCAATACAGTCATAGTAGGGGACTTTAATACCCCACTGATTACATTGGACAGATATTCTACACAAAAAAATCAACAAGAACACAGCAATCCTAAATGACACACTAGATCACATGGAATTAATTGACATTTATAGAACATTTCATCCCAAAGCTACAGAATATACATTCTTCTCAAGTGTACATAGGACATTCTCAAAGATAGACCACATGTTAGGACACAAAACAAGTCTCTACAAGTTCAAGAAGACTGAAATCATATCAAGCAACTTTTTGGATCACAATGGCATGAAATTAAAAATCAACATTAAAACACTCAAAAACATTCAAACACATGGAGGCTAACTAGCATGTTATTAAACAATAAATGGGTTACCAATAAGATCAAGAAAGAAATAAAAAACTTCCTGGAAACAAATGAAAATGAACACACAACAACCCAAAATCTATGGGACACAATGAAAGCAGTCCTGAGAGGGAAGTTCAAAGCACTATAGGCCTACCTCAAAAAATAAGAAAAATTTCTAATAAACTATCTAACCCACAACTTAAAGACTTAGAAAGAGAACAACAAGAAAAGCCCAGATAAGTAGAAGGAAGGAAATAATAAAGATCAGAGAAGAAATAAATGACATAGAGACCAAAAAAAAAAAATACAAAAGATCAATGAAACCAAGAGTTGGTTCTTTGAAAAGATAAACAAGATTGATGAACCTGTAGCCAGACTCATCAAGAAACAAAGAGAGAAGACTTAAATAAACAAAATCAGCCCGGCCGGGCGTGGCTCAGCGGTTGAGCGTCGACCTGGGATCCAAGCGATCGGGGTTCGATTCCCGGTCAGGGCACACGCCCGAGTTGCGGGCTCGATCAATGACTCTCTCATCATTGATGTTTCTGTCTCTCTCTCTCCCTCTGCTTTCCTCTCTCTGAAATCAATAAAGATATATTTTAAAAAAAAAATCAGAAAGGAAAGAGGTGAAGTAACATCTGACATGACAGAAATAAAAGGATTGAAGAAAATGCTATGAACAACTATACGCCACCAAATGAAAAACCTCAATGAAATGGACAAATTCCTAGAAAATACAACCATGCAAAACTCAATCAGGAAGAGTCAGAAAACCTGAATAGGCTGATATGTACTGATGAAGTCGAAGCAGTAATCAAAAAATTGCCAGGGCACAAAAGCCCTGGTTCAAATGGCTTCACAGCGGAGTTCTACCAAACATTCAAAGAACAACACCTATCCTCCTCAAACAATTCCAAAAAATCCAAGAGGAAGGAATACTTCCAAGCTCTTTTTATGAGGCCAGCATTAGCCTAAATCTAAAACCAGATAAAGATACTACAAAGAAAGAAAATTATAGTCCAGTATCCCTGATGAACATAGATGCTAAAATCCTCAACAGAATATTAGCAAATCAAATCCAGCAATATATTAAAAAGATCATGTACCATGACCAAGTGAGATTTATTCCAGTGATCCAAGGCTGGTACAATATTTACAACTCAATAAATGTGATGCAATTGGTTGATTCAAAGAACAACAACATCAATTTTTTGATTACTGCTTCGACCTCATCAGTACATATCAGCCTATTCAGGTTTTCTGACTCTTCCTGATTGAGTTTTGCATGGTTGTATTTTCTAGGAATTTGTCCATTTCATTGAGGTTTTTCATTTGGTGGCGTATAGTTGTTCATAGCATTTTCTTCAATCCTTTTCAAACCAATTGAAAGACAAAAACCACATGATCATATCAATAGACACAGAAAAAGGATTTGACAAAATTCAACACCCATTTTTTATAAAAAAGCTCAGGAAAGTGGAAACAGAGGGATCATACCTCAACATAATAAACGCCATATATGACAAACCTACAGCCAACATCATACTCAATAGCAAAACTATAAGCATTTCCCTTAAGAACAGGAACAAGACAGGAGTGTCCACTTTCACCACTTATTCAGCATAGTACTGGAAGTCCTAGACACAGCAATCAGACAAGAAGAAAAGATAAAAGGCATTCAAATTGGAAAAGAGGAAGTAAAACTGTCATTATTTGCAGATGACATGATATTATACATAGAAAATCCTAAAGACGCCACCAAAAAACTACTAGATTAAATAAATCGATTTGGCAATGTAGCAGGATACAAAACACCTAGAAATTAATGGAACTTTTATACACCAATAGTGAACTCACAGAAAGAAAACTCAAAAATCAATCCCATTTACCACTGCAACAAAAAAATTAAGATATTTAGGAATAAACCTAACCAAAGAGGTAAAAAACCTGTAACCGAAAAACTACAGGATGTTGTAAAAAGAGATAGAGGAAGATATAAACAAGTGGAAGAATATGCCATGTTCATGGATTGGAAGAATTAACATCATTAAAATGTCCATAGTACCCAAAGCAATCTATAAATTCAATGCAATCCCTACTAAGAAAAAAAAGGCATATTTAACAGACCTAGAATAAGCACTCCAAAAATTTATATGGAACCAAAAAAAGACCCCAAATAGCCATGGCAATCTTGAGAAAAAAAGAACAAAGTTGGAGGAATCACAATACCAGATATCAAGTTATATTACAAAGCCACTGTTATCAAAACAGACTGGTACTAGCACAAGAACAGACATATAGATCAATGGAACAGAACAGAGACCCCAGAAATCGACCTACCCTTTATGGTCAATTAATATTTGACAAAAGAGGCAAGAGCATACAATGGAGTAAAGAGAGTCTCTTCAATAAATGGTGTTTAGAAAATTGGACAGGTACATGCAAAAAAATGAAGCTAGACCACAAACTCACATCATACACAAGAATAAACTCAAAATAGATAAAAGACTTAAATGTAAGTCGTGACACCATAAATATCCTAGAAGAAAACATAGGCAACAAAATCTCAGACATCTCTCATAGCAATATGTTTGCCGATACATCTCCTAGGGCAAGTTAAACAAAGGAGAAAATAAACAAGTGGGACTACATCAAACTAAAAAGCTTCTGCACAGCAAATGAAAACATCAACAAAATGATAAGGGCGCCCACTGTATGGGAGAACATATTTGCCAATGATACATGTGATAAAGGGTTAATATCGAAAATGCATAAGGAACTCATACAACTTAACAAAAAGAAAAATAATTCAATTAAAATTGGGCAAAGGATCTAAATAGACACTTCTCTAAAATAGCAATACAGATGGCCAACAGACATATGAAAAAATTCTCAATGTCACTAATAATCAGAGAGATGCAAATTAAAACTATAAGACATCACCTCACACCTGTCTGAATGGCTGCCATCAACAAATCATCAAATGACAAGTGATGGCGATGATGTGGAGAAAAGGGAACCCTAGTACACTGCTGGGGGGAATGCAGACTGGTGCAACCACTATGGAAAAAAGTATAGAGGTTCCTCAAAAAATTAAAAATGGAACTGCCATTTGACCCAGTGATCCCACTTCTAGGAATATATCCTAAGAAACCTGAAACACCAATCAGAAAAAATATATGCACCCCTATGTTCATAGCAGGTCAATTTACAATAGCTGCAAGTGCCCATCAGTAGATGAGTGGATCAGAAAGCTGTGGGACATTTACACCATGGAATGCTATGCAGCTGTAAAAAAAAAAAAAAAAAAAAAAAGGAGCTTTTATCCTTTGGGACAGCATAGATGGAACTGGAGAGTATTATGCTAAGCAAAATAAGCCAGTCAGAGAAAGACAAGTATCACATGATCTCACTCATATGTGGCATCTAACGAACAAAATAAACTGATGAACAAAATAGATCCAGAGACATTGAAGCATGGAACAGACTCAAATTTCAGAGGGAAGGTGAGGGGTGGGGGAGTAGTGGGGGGAGAGATTAATCAAAGAACTTATATTTATATACTCATAACACATGGACACAGACCATAGTGTGGAGAAGGCCTTGGGGGTTGGGGGGATTGGGGTGGATGCTGCATATCTATAATACTTTCAACAATAAATGTTTTAAAATAATATTCTTGTATATAGAGAGGCTTTAAAGAGGTCAAGATTACAATTATTTTGTAACTGCCTATATTTCATGTCAATCAGTAAAAAAACTTAATTTTTAAGTCTCATATAAAATTGTGTCTTACGCTCTATTTTTATTCATGTTACTTTGTCATTTGGTTTTAATAGCCCTATTTATTTAACATTGCCAATATATTTTCATGTTGTAAGCAGCATTAATTAAAATGAATTTACAACCTTTATTTAAATTAAATCAACTGAGCGTAATTTTTGTAAAACTAAATCCCATCTTGGGTTAAAACAGTTATTTAACAGAAATGTATTGTGCTGCCTTAAGAATTTTATAAATGTATAAAAAGAAAAGAAAGGTAAGCTAAGCTTAACTACTTGTTTCTCAAGAAAAGCCAGCTAGTCTGGCCTGAGTGGCTGTTGGTTGGAGCATTGAACCATGCACCAAAAGGTTGTCAGTTTCATTCCCTGTCAATACACAGGCCTGTGTTGCAGGTTCAATCCCTGGTTGGGGCATGTATCAAAGGCCACAGATTAATGATTATCTCTCTCTCTCTCCTTTCCTTTCTTTCTAAAAATCAATACAAATATTTTTTTAAAAAAAGAAAAACCTGGCTAAAAATCACTTTTAGTTTTAAATAGGGGTAAAAACGACTCTTATTCATATAATACACCACATCTCATACCTAACAGCACCCTCTATAGTAGAAACTATGAGAGGATTCTTAGGCCTATTCCAGTAAGGGAAAAAGGGGGGAAAAATCAAGTAGGAAATTTTACCATTAGAAAAAAACACCCTGAAGTTTCCTCTACTACACTCCCACTTGCATTAGAGTTGATATCCATTGTGGCAAAGGGAAACCACACAGAGTAGGTGAATAAGTCAGCCAAAATCAACAAATCCACAGAAAACTATTACTCTTTACTCAAAAGAGATATTCTTATTGGATCATTACACCTACAACTCCTGAATGGTACTAATGTACCATGGGCCGTAGAAATCATTTTTACACACAAGTTCTCCAAGACCTGAAAATCATTTCAAAGTTTCCTTTGGGGTAAAAAGATTGAGATGTGTAGCGATAAAAATGTCTTGGAAATAGAGCTGATAGTTGCAAAATACTGTGAATGTACTAAATGCCACTGAATTGTACACTTTTAAATGGTTAATGGTTAATTGGATCTGTTGAGGCTTCCTAAAGGGTGAGAGCCACATCTGGTCTTTAAGGAAGTTGAAGATCGGAATTTAAAACAGAAGAGAGAATTGGTGAGATGGCTCTAATGAGAATGGTTTTCAAACTGACTACAACCACAATAAGAAATAGATTTTAGTGCAACCCAGTTCACATACACACATATGAAAGAAACAAAGTTTGTGAAACAGTACTTAGCCTTCCAAGCATAACACAGTCTGATTTTTTTATCCTATTCTACTCTCAAAGTTTGTCATGATTCTTTAAATTGCTCTGGCAAAGTAAGTGGCAAACTCTAATGGCCTCCGCTGTCAGGTTTAAGGTGCTTGGACCTAATGCAGTTATTTTAAGGCAATGGAACTGACCACTAAGAACATAACCAGCAATCTGTAGGCAGAATTATAGATTGGAAAAACCTTCCACCTTGTAAATAACGTGATTTTTTATGATATTCATCATTGAGCTAAATTTAAATTGGCTTATCTAACATCATATAATGAAGTCAATATGTGTACTATATATTACTCATAGTGCTTTTCTCTTTCAGTTGTTTATCATTTAAATTGCTGGTAAATTTTCCAGAGAGCATTTTCCCCTATATATTAATATGTAGGCTTGTAACAGTGTAAATAAAAATAAATTTCAAGGTATTGCCTGTACCTTTTTGTAAGAGAGACAGAGATTCTGAATTTGTTTTATTTTACTGTTGTAAATTCAAACAATTTTTTTTCTTCTTAAGGAAACAGTTGCGTCACTATAAATTAGGGTTTACAATAAACCCTCTAAAGATGGTGGAAAGGTAGCTTCATAAAAAGCAGAAAGTGTTCTCCTCATTATTCATCAGAGGCTTTCAAAGATCAGCTGTACAACCATCTGTCCAAAATACCGGAGAAAAGATTGTCAGCTTTGACTAGAAATGTCCCTTTTAACTTTAATATCCTATGATTTTTGACAATATGCCTGAGATTCTCTCAGGTCAATACAAATCCAGCATGGAAATTGTTGGAAAAAGATACTGTGTCTGGAATTTAGTTGGGATCTTTCCCAAAGGTTTTCAATTAATTCATATAAAATTTAATGTCATCAGTGGTACAAATGCTTATATTTTAGAAAGGACAATACTTCTTGTATTTCAGAGATAGAAGTATAGGTTGCACATAAGCTAACCGTGGACAGAAACCAGCAGCTAATGAAGGGGGGAAACAAGCTCCTTTTTAATTTCTGAGAAAAAGCAATAAAAGTTAGCTTGTGCTATAATTTTAAACCCAACAGTCAGTAATTATACTATCTGCAGGAGGCCAAGGTTTTTCATTTGATAATTTAATTCAGCAAGCAAGGCTCTGTAATTGAGGCGGGAGAGAGAGAGGAGTGATAAAAAGGCCAGATTTGGCTTTACTGGCTTTCTGACAAGCCTATGCCAGAGGACATTCAATCTTTTAACCAGGTACAAGTTTTTAAAATATTAATTTTGTAGCAACAAACATCACATTTAGTCCCAAGACAAGTGCAACATTTTTTTAATGCAGCCATGTGATGGGCACATACTAGGATATTCAATATATAAATACTGACTGGTTGAATGACCACCCAAGGTATCTAATAAGTACACTGTCATTCCCTAGTTCATCCTCCTCCGCCCTCCCCTTTCCCCTCTCCCTCATCTCTCCCCCTCCCCCTCTCCCTCTCTCTCTGTCTCCTGTGTGTTCAACTACTGATCTAAGGCATAAAGTAAATAATTTTTTAAATACACTCAGGAGTCCAGAAACAGACCCAAACATATTTAGATATCTGATTTATGACAAACGAAGCTCTGCAGAGAAGTAGAGAGTGGCCTTTCAAAAATGTGTTGAAGACAGGACAACAGGCCCAAAATGAAGTCACTCATGCTAAGCCCCAGGTCACCAAACTGAAATTTAATTACATTTTTGGCTCTCACAAAAATAGAATCTTGAACCAGCCAATCATGAATTTCCTGATCAGCATTAAAATAATCTGCCTGATAAACCCATGACATCCCCTATTAGGAAATTAACCTTGCAATAACCAATCCGTTTTTTTCCTAGTACAACTTCCTGGTTCCTGCTCCCTTCTGCCTACATAAATATCTTGCCTTGTATAGCTCTTCAGAGCTCCTTTCTATCTGCTAGATATTGGATGCTGCCCCATTCTTGAATCACTGAATAAAACCAACAAGATCTTTAAAATATACTCAGTTGAATTTTGTTCTTTAACAAATGGTTCTGTGTCAACTGAATATCCATGAGAAAAAATACAACCTGACCCCTACCTCTTTTCATACACACACACACACACATTTATTCTG
Organism: Miniopterus natalensis; assembly: GCF_054644295.1. Lineage (NCBI taxonomy): Eukaryota > Metazoa > Chordata > Mammalia > Chiroptera > Miniopteridae > Miniopterus > Miniopterus natalensis. The sequence continues at coordinate 77,914,733 of NC_142103.1, read as the reverse complement.
GCTAGATTATAGATCTAAACATGAATGGTAAAAACAACAAGATTTCCAGAAATAACACAGGAAAATATCATCATGACCTTGGTGTAAAGGACTGTTTCTTAAATAGGAAACAAAAAGCACTAAAACTAAAGGAAAAATTATTCATTAAAAACACCATCAAGATGGACCTAGAAAGTATTATGCTAAGTGAAATAAGTCAATCAGAGAAAGACAAATACCATATGATTTTCCTTATATGTGGAATTAAAAAAAAAAAAAAAGTAAACGAACAAACAAAAGAGAAACAGACTCATAGACACAGAGAACAGACTGATGGTTGCCAGAGGAGAGGGAGTTTGGAGGACTGTGTAAAAAAAGGTGAAGGGACTGAGAAGTACAGATTGGTAGTTACAAAACAGTCATGGGGACATAAAGTACAGCATAGGGAATATAGTTAATAATATTATAATAACTACGTGTGGTGCCAGGTAGGTACTGGAAATATCAGGCAAAACACTTTGTAAAGTACATGATTGTGTAACCACTATGCTGTACACCTGAAACTAATACAAAATAATATTGAATGTAAACTGTAATTGAAACATAAAATTAAAATTCAAAAAATAAACAAGCACTCTTATAAACAACAACAAAAAACACCATCAAGAGAATGAAAAGGCCAAGCACAGGCTAGAAGATACTTGCAACACAATATAGCTGACAAATTAGTCATATCCAAAACCTATATACAACTTCTACAAATCACTAAGAAAAAGGTAGGCAACACAGCAGAAAGTTAGCGACAAGACAAACAGATACTACACAAAAGAGAATATACAAATGACTGATAAATGTGTAAATCCAGATTAAAACTACAGAGTTGCACTACATCCACTGATCAAAATACCTAAAATTTACAAGACTAACGTTATCAAGTGTTAGAAAGAATATGGAGCAACAGGGAAATAAAATGGTGGTGTGCATTTAAATTGGTGTAATTATTTTTACAGCATGTACTAAAGCCAAACATATGAATACCATATGATCTAGCAATTATATCATGAGACATAAACAAGAATAGTCACAGAAAACTATTGTTAATAACCCCAAACAAACCAAATCTCTCTCAAGATTAAATGTGTATACAAATGATGTCATACTAATGCAATGGAATACTATAGAGCAATAAAATGTACAAACTACAAATACAGACAACCACATGAACAAATCTCACAAACATAATGTTGAGCTAAAAAAATCAGTCATAAAAGAATAAACACTGGACATTTCCACTGACACAAAATTCAAAAGCAAGCAAAACCTAACTATAGTGATAGCAGCCAGGATAGTGGTTACCTATGGAAAGCAGGGAAGGTCTGGAAATGCTAGGGTTGCCACATAAAACACAAGATGCTCGATTAGATTTGATTTTCAGATAAACAACAAATAGTGTTTTAGTATAAGTCCCATGCAATATTTGGGATATGTGTTTTTATTTGCTGAATTTGGCAACTTCAGTCAAGGGGATGCTTTTGGAGTGCTGGTAATATTTTTATTTCTTGATATTCATTTGGTGATCATCCACTGTGCATTTTTCTATGTGTTATACTTCACAATAAAAAAAAAAGTTTTTTAAAAAAAGAAAAAGTACACTCAGTACAGCCTTGCATATTTTTAAATATCTCATCCAACCACTGTTTTTCCTTCCCACTCTTAATCACTGCATGTGAGAGCTATGGTACTTGCACAGGAGGTAGGCATCGGTAATCTGAAGTGTTGCTGGGCCCAAAGCTGTGGGCTCTACTTTCAATTTTTATTACAATTACTTTTACACAGCATGCTTCTTTACTTCTGGAATCTTTTTCTATGTGCTGCCTCTTGGGGGGTCTTTCTTATTTGTGCTGCCAGCTTAATCTTACCAAAGGGCAATGCTAGGCTGGAAGACCAGCCTCTTACCGGTCAGCCAAGAAATATACAAACCAGTGTTCAAGAAGCAAGCTGGACAGGTCAGCCCTCCTGTAGGAGTCAGAATGCAGTGGGCCGAAGCTACAAAGAAACCTTGTACATGAGGGCCCACAACTTAGATACAGACATTGTTCAGAACCCATAAAATCCAATGCTTTAGTCCGCCACCTGCTTTCTAAACTTACCAGAGCTTTACACAAAATACCTTGAATGGCTCCACCTAGTTCCCTCCCATTGGTATGTTACTTACCTTCTTCCTAGAAACACAACTGGAAAACCCAAGAGTAAAAAAAAAAAATAGTAGTTAACCAATGAGAACAAAAGCCTGAATCATTTTTCTGCTGATATAAGATGCTATTTATTGGCGAAAGTCCTTTCATATTCAGGGATTTTTATATTGTGTTGTTTTGCTTTATACCTTCATCTTGTTTTGAAGAGACCCCTCCCAATTCTAAAGAAAGAAAAAAACCCTTCCAAGTTTGGGTGTGTCTCTCTATAAAGGAACCCTTAACCTATCTGCCCCCTACCAGCCTTGAGAGTGCCAGGTTTCTTCAATTTACTAACAGAAACTGTATTTATCTCTTTCACACAGAGCTGTGGGAACAGGCTGGGTGGAAGACACCCAGCTTCATCACTGAGACTGTGTAACTCTGGCCAGTGCCTCAGTTTTCCTCAACTGTAAAATGGGAACAAAAATAGTACTTAATACAAAGAAATGTTGGGAACATCAAGTGCCGTGTAAGGCGATTAAAGCACAACGCCTCTCTTGTCTTAAACGTTCATAGATGATTGTTATCATTACCATCTACCACCCTTAAGGGTCCTCCCACCTCTAAGCTCTACTTAGGCATCTAATTTAACAAAAGCACCCATTTGTAGTTGGAGGAATGGGGAACGGGAAGCAGAGAGTAAGGACCAGCCTATAAAGTTTGGTCCAAGTTGAGCACAATTCGCAGAAAGCTAGGTGGCGGCAGGAGGTCTTCTACGGGGTTTGGGGAGGTGGCCAAGTCTAGGACCCCAGACCCCAACCGCGACGTCTGACCTAGGGCGCCTTTACTACTCACTTTGCGGTGGAAGCCGTAGCCTGGCAGCAGCGGTAGGGCCATGGCTCTGAGTGTCTGAGGGTCAAGGGTCCGAGAGGAATGGGGTCAGCAGGTAGCGGCCGCCTCGCGGCCGCTTTGTTTCACAACCCCCGCCCCACCACCACGTTACCTAGAGACGGGAGGTGGCGTCACGGAAGAGGGTGGGGCTGCAGCGGGCCGGGGGTTCTGGGCGGGACCGGGGGAGGGGCGGGACCTGGGCGGGGCGAGGCGGAAAACTCCGCAGCCGCACCACCCCCCCGATACTCGCTTCCTCCTCCGCGCGCCCCCCGCCCGCTCTCCCGGTGCCGGTCTCCCGAGGCTTTTACGTCCTTTTGCTTTATGCTCGGGGGAAGACGTACAATCACATCGTTCCCGACCCGCCCCTTTCTGGTTTAACCCCTTTATAGAGCGCAAAGCTTTTCATGGACTTCAGCTCCTCGGAATGTTGCCGCGACATTTTTTGCCATTTGGTCATTAAATTAGTTGAAATACACAGGAAAGTGCAGAAAATAACATGATACTTGTGTGGTCACAGAAATGTAACACCAGTAAATGTTACATTTCCATCAGCTTTTATTTTGTAATTAAAACTTTCCAGATGAATTCAAAACCACGCACACCTCATCCGTCCTTTCCCTCCCCACCCCTTACCTCCCACCCCCACCACCCCCACCTCCCCCACCTCCACTCCCCAACCCCCACCCCCAACCCCCACCCCCTCACCCCCACCCCCCACTCCCCATCCCCCCTCACCCCCCACGCCCCACCCCCCCACCCCCACCCCCATGAAAACCCATTCAGCCGTAACCACCACCCTCCATCCTTCCTCTCTCCAATTGATATTTCAAATAAACATTTGTAGGTTGGCCAAGTGCGGGGGCGGGTGGCATAAAACGCTGCCCCCGGCCTTCCATTGTACATCCAAGATGCACAGGCCAGGAGCTTCCTCAGTTCCTCTCTCCCCACCTACAGCTAATCCTTCCCTGAGTTCTACTGGTTGGACAGGCCAGTATCTCTCTGTCACTACCTACTCTGTCTCAGTTGAGGCTCCATTGTTTCTTTCCTGGTTTTCTTTAAAAAATATTTTTTTTTTAGCTGATCTTGCCTCCAGAGCCCTCTTTTATAATTCATGATGCACCTGTTACTCTTCTGCTTCAATAGTCTTCTAGCCTACTCACCACCCTCAGGAGGCAGGCAAACTCCTTAGCCCAGTCACAGCCTGCGGCAGAAGGTGCCTTCCAATGCCCTCCATCCCATTTTTTGACCCCCTCCTCCTCTACTCCAGTTCTGAGAAACCACTTGCAGTTTCCAAACCAAGCTCTAGCGTTTCTCCCCCTTAGGATTTTGCAAATGTCACTATCTGCTATAAACACCTTACCTTCCTATCTTCCACCAGGTAACCGCTTCTTGTCTTTCAGGACTTTGTTCACTGTGGGAGAAAGGCATGGAAGGCTTTGCCATTTCTGAGAAGTGTTCCTTCACCTTCTCCACTCCCCCATCTGTATTAGGCATTGTGGCTTCCATGGTACTACATTGTAACCATGTGTTTACTTGCCTCTCTTCATATGCCCCTAAATTTCCCCAGGACAGGGACTCTATCTCCTTTTTAATTCATAACCAACATACATTATTGTTTTCTGTGTTTAAAATTTTTACACTATTCTGCTACATGTTTTTTCACCTAAGATTTTGTTTTTGAGATTTCTATATGTTAACACACGTTAATATATTTCATTCAATTTACTTTTTATTTTATTTATCTTTATTGTTGAAAGTATAACAGATATCCCCCTTTTTTTCCCCCATTAATCCCCTCCACTCCGCATCTGCCCCTCCCACAGGCCTTCACCACACTATTGTCTGTGTCCCTGGGTTATGCAAATATGAATATGTTCTTTGATTAATCTCTCCCCACCCACTCCCCCACCCCTGCCTTCCTACTGAAATTCATCAGTCTGTTCCATGCTTCTATGTCTCTGGATCTATTTTGTTCTCAGTCTATTTTGTTTATTAGATTCCACATATGAGTGAGATCATGTAAAACTGAATCAGGAAGAGTCAGAAAACCTGAATAGGCTAATAACAACTGATGAAATGGAAGCAGTAATAAAATAAACTCCCAGCAAACAAAAGCCCTAGTCCCAACAGCTTCACAGGTGAGCTTTCTAATTCTTTAAGTTATAGGGTTAGTTTACTAAAAACTTTTCTTGCTTTTTGAGGTAGGCCTGTAGTGCTATGAACTTTCCTCTTAGGACTTTCACTGTGTCCCATAGATTTGGGGTTGTTGTGTGTTCATTTTCATTTATTTCCAGGAAGTTTTTTATTTCTATCATGATCTTATTGGGAACCCATTCATTGTTTAATAACATGTTGTTTAACCTCCATCTGTTTGAATGTTTTTGAGTGTTTTTACTGTAGTTGATTTCTAATTCCATGCCCTTGTGATCTGAGATGCTTGATATGATTTCAATCTTCTTGAACTTGTAGAGGCTGATTTTATGTCCTAACATGTGGTCTATCTTTGAGCATGACCCATGTGTACTTGAGAGGAATGTATATTCTGCAGCTTTGGGGTGAAATGTTCTGTAAATATCAATTAAATCCATCTGATCTAGTGTAGCATTTAGTCACTGTTTCTGTGTTGACTTTTGTCTGGAAGATCTATTTAGTGAAGTCAGTGGGGTGTTCAAGTCCACAACTATGACTGTATTATTGTTGATCTCTCCCTTAAAGTACTTAAGGTTTTTATTGACAGGCCCTTACTTATTGCCATTTTAATTTTTTATGCTTATATTTCTTTCTATATTTCTTATTATTACAGCAGTCCCTTTAACATTTCTTGCAATGCTTCTATTTCTACATCTAATTAAAGCAGTCCCTTTAATATTTTCTGCAATGCTGGTTTGGTGGTGATAAACTCCTTTAGCCTTTTTTTTTTTTTTTTTTTGGTCTGGGAAGCTCTTTATTTCACCATTTTGAATGATAACCTTGCTGGATAGAGTAGTCTTGATTTCAGATCCTTGTTTTGCATTACCTTGAATACTTCATGTCATTCCCTTCTGGCCTATAAAGTTTCTGATGAGAAGTCAACTGAAAGCCTTATGGGAGCTCCTTTGTAGGTAATAGATTACTTTTCTCTTGCTGCCTTTAAGATTCTCTTTTTGTCTTGAATTCTTGGTATTTTAATTATGATGTGCCAGGGCATGGGCCTCTTTGGATTCTTCTGGCTTGAGACTCTCTGTGCCTCCTGAACTTGTGTGACTTTTTCCTTCACCAGGTTAGGGAAGTATTCTGCCACTATTTCTTCAAACAGATTCTCTAACCTTTGCTTATTTTCGACCTATTCTGGCACTCCCATGATACCAATATTGTTCCACGTCATGTTGTCCCACAGCTCCCTTAAACTGTCCTCCTGTTTTTTAATTGTTGTTTTTTTGGATCTCTGATTGAGTGATTTTTTCCTATCCTTTCTTCTAATTCACTGATCCTGTCCTCAACTTCCTCTAACCTGCTGTTCCAAAGTATTCTTTACTTCTGCTATGTCATTTTTCATTTCCTTCATAGTTTCCATGTCTTTTTTCATACGTTGAGCATCCTTACAATCAGTATTCTGAACTCTATATCTGATAGATTGCTTATCTCCATTTCATTTAGTCCTTTTTCTGGAGACGTCTCTTGTTCTTTCATTTGGGGCTTGTTTTTTTGTCTCCCCATTTTTGCTGCCTTTTGGGGTTTGTTTCTATAGATTAGGTAGGCTTCCTAGGACTCTCAGTCTTTTAGGATGGTTTCTGGTGCAGGCCAATGTCAGACACTGTTTGTGACTGGCCTTGAGTACGCTGTTTGGAGCTATCAACAACCCATGGCTTAAGGTTCCCTCTGTTGGGGCTTGGTGCATTTGGACAGGACCAAGATGCACACCAAAGTCTGCTTTTCCAAGGCCTGGGTCCAGAAGCAGATCAGGCAAAGACTCAAAGCACTCTGAAGTCTGCCTCTGCCTGCAGGCTGATTAATCTGATTCTCTTAATGAGCCTCAGGCTGTAGAAACTCCACACAATAGGGTGAGAGGTTTTGCAGCAGGGTGGGGCAATTGCTTCCCCCTCAGGCAAAAGCTGCTTGGAACGTAAATATCTGTCGGTGAAAGAAGTCCTCTGTCATATGGGGGAATGACCCAGCACAGGAATCTCTAGAGCCCACAACCCTAGAATCTCCTCACACAGCTCCAGTCCACTTTGACCTCCTTCTGCTGGAGCCCAAGGTGAGTGGCTGCACACTAAAGTTGTGTGTTGGCTCTTTAAGAGGGTGCCTGCATTTCTAGCCATCTCTCCCTGGCAGACAGAATCCCTGCTGCTTTTCACAGCCAGATGTTACGTGAGCACCTTTCTCAGTTCTGGTTCTCTTGGCTGGGCATCCCAACTTGGGTTTTAGACCCCAGAGTCCTCAGTGGGAACCCTGAAAGCTGAGATCTCCCTCTGGACCTTCAGCTGCTTCCTGTGGGAGCCCAGCCGGCCCTATCAAGCCTTCACACTTCCTACTGGTCTCTATGCAGTCTCCACTTTTCCTCGTTTATGAGGGTGCTCTCCAGCTCGTCTTCAGTTGCAGTTGATTATTCAGGATGGTTTTTCTATATTTTATTTGTAATTCCAGTTTCATCCCAGGAGAGTGTCAGTGTAGCTTCCACTCAGTCCACCACCATCTTTGATCTCCCCTATTTCGTTCATTTTAAATGCATTGCATGACTATACCACAAATTACCAGTCCATCTGTTGTCATCTGTTGATGTCATCTGTTGAAAACTATTAGGTTATTTCCAATTTTTCAATAGTTACCAACAATGCCGCAATAAACAACCCTCTCCTGTTCCTTTGAAGATTATCTAGGCTACATACTTAAAGGTGGAATTGTTCACCCCTTCGACTTCACTAGATCTTACTAAACAATCTCCAGAATGGTTGAACCAATTAAGAAAGTTCTCTTTCCCCTTCATCCTTTCAATGGGTAATATCAAATTGTATAATTTTGAACAATCATCTACATAAATATGTACTGTGGTACCATTGTTATTTTAATTTGTTTCTAATTCCTGGTGCAGTTGATGATCTTTTCATATGCTTGTTACCTTCTTCTGTGACTCATTATTCATATGCTTTGCTGATTTTTCTATTTGGCCATTTGTAATTTTTGTAGTATACTCTGAATAAAAATTCTAGGCATAGCAATTATCTTCTCATCATTTGTGGTTTGTCTTTTAATTCCATATATAGAGTTCTTTATTGTACATGAATGTGCCATTTTATTCTACTCTAATAGATCATTCTTCCCCATTATGATTTGTACTTTGTATGTAAATTCAAAAATCTTGGAGAACAAAATTACTCTCCAACATATCAAATATTTTTAAATATTCTTAATTTTTAAATTGAAATAATTTTAAATCAATAGAAAAGTTGCAAGAATAATACAAAGAACTTCTGTTTACCCTTCACCCAGATTCCCCCCATTGTTTTTTATTTTACATTTGCTTCATCATTTCCCCTGTATATATACATTTTTCTATTTTAGAATAAATAGACTTCATGCCTCATTACCCCCTAAATATTTTAGTGTATATTTAATAGCAACTAGGATATTCTCTTACATAACTGTTTTCTAATTTACAATACTCCAATTTTGTTCATTATCCCAAAAATGTCCTTTTTAGCAAAAAAAAATAAAATTTAAACCTGAATTTTATCCAAACAGCTCTTTGTTTATGGCCTTTCAGCAGGAACACCACAATAGGAATGCTGTGTCCTTCTCATTCATCAAACAGGAATGCTGTGCCCTCATTCATCAAAGAAGCAGCTACATGTGTATTTTAACCATCTGTGGTGAGGTTAACTTTAATCACTCAGTTAAGGTGGTGATGTATGCCAAGTTTGTCCACTATAAAGTTATTATTTTTTCTTTCCAATTAATAACAGTTTTGTGAGGGGATATTTTGAGACTATGTAAATACCAAATTTCTCATTAAACTACTAGCATCAATTGAGGATTTTGCCCAAATAACTTATCACCATGATGGTTACCAAATGGTGATTTCTTAACTCCATTCCATCTACATATATTAGTTGGCATTCTACTACAAGGAAGGACTATTTCTTTCTCTTTATTTATTCATTCATTTATTCATTCGGAATGGTCTACAGATTCTTGTTTTATTCAGTGAATTATCATCTATTACTATTATTAATTATTTTGGTGCTAAAATTATCCCACATTTTGTCAGTCGGAGTCTCTCTAAGCTGATTCCACTCTGCTTTTGTCATTTTTCAAGCATTTCTATGTGCTCTGTCACTACAATATATTTGAGATATCTATAGATATAGGTAGATACAGATATGCATATATAGATATAGATAGTTTTTTTATTCTTGTCTAGATATAGGTATATGTAGAAATAGGTATATTAAAACCCATGAGTTTATACTTATACCTCAAATTCCAATCAAAATAGACACATGCTCCAGTTTCTCTTTCCACATCTTTATATCACTCTTCTCAGTGAGAAACTTGATTCCAATTACCATCAAAATATTTACTTATTTGCTCACACTAAAAGACCCCAAAAGCAGTTTTAGAACATCTAACTCATGCCATTGTGACAAACCTACTGACTAGAGTTCAGTATTTGTTTTCAGGGGTTCTTTTCTTTGGCCTTAATGTACTTAATCAAAATACTGTGTTCCCAAATGACTGAGGTCTGTTTCCCCTCCTCCTCTCCTCTCTCCCTGTTTAAATGGTTATGCTGCTTATGTCACTCATTTGAAAACAAATGGGGTCATTCTGTTCCTATTTGTATGTCACATTAATTTTTTTGCTCCATTCTTGTCTATTTGTCTTTCTTATTTTGTAGTTGTGTTTCTTCCTTTTTAAAAATATTTTTTATTGATTTTAGAGAGAGAGGAAGGGAGAGGGCAAGAGAGACATCAATGTGATAGAGAAACATCAATAGGCTGCCTCCTGCAGGCCCACTACTAGGGATGGAGCCTGCAACCCAGGCAAGTGCCCAGACCAAAATGGAACTTTTAATCTTTTGGTGTATGAGACAATGTTCAACCAACGGAGTCACACTGGGCAGGGATCTCCCTTTTTTGTTTGATTAATTTTGCTAGTGATTTATATGTTTTGTTACCTTTGAACCAAAATTTTATTTGTTACTTGGGTCTAGTGTTTTCTATTCTTAATCTCTATTATTTTTCTGCTTTACCTTTATTGTTTACTTTCTTGTGCTTTCTTTTGGCTTATTTGTTGTTCTTCCTCTCACTTTTTAAGTTAATATAAGTCATTCATTTTCAACATTTCTTTTTATTGATATTTTATTATGTTTATTGGGGTGACAATGGTTAATAGAATCATATAGGTTTCAGGTGTAAATTGCTGTGATACAAGATCTACGTATTGTACTGTGTGCCCACCACCCAGTCAAATCTTCTGTCACCATATATTAGGCCCTCTTCACTCCCTCTATCCCCCACCCCCTTCCCTGTGGCAACCACCACAAGACCAGTATAGACACTATGGAAAACAGTCTGGCAATTCCTCAAAAAATTAAGAATTGAGTTACCACATGACCCAGCGATCTTTCCTGGATATATACCCAAAAACCTCGAAAACATATTCACAAAGATATATGCAACCCTATGTTCATTGCATGATTATTCACGGTGGCCAAGACATGGAGACAACCAAAGTGTCAAGCAATAGAGGACTGGATAAAGAAGATGTGGTGTATGTACACAATGGAATACTAGTCAGCCATAAGAAAAGATGAAATACTGCCTTTTGGGACAACATGGATGGACCGTGAGAATATTAGGCTAAATGAAATAAGCCAGTCATGATGTAAGTGTTTAAGGCTATGGATTTTCCTCTGATCTCTACTTTAAATATATCCAATAGTCTCTGACAGGTAATGTTTTCATTACTTGTTTTTTTTTTTTTTTAGAATTCTGTACTTATGACTCATATTTTTCCCTTTCACCCAAGAGTTGTTTAACAGAAGATTTTTAAATTTCTAGTTGGGAGAGCTTTTGGGTTATTTGTTAAATTCTAGTTTTACTGCACTGTAATTAGGAAGTATTATTTGTAATATTCCCATCGTTCCAATAGAACTTAATGCTTTCTTTGTCACCTATTACTTGATAAATTTTTGTTTCTATTCCATGTGCAGTTGTGCAGTTGAGACCATGTGCAATTGAGAAAGAAAGTGTATTCTGTATTATTAGGTTTTAAGCTTAGTACAGATCAATGAGATCTACTTTACTGATTATGTTGTTTACTTCTTCCATATCCTTGATCTGTTCTGCACTGTAAATGGAGTGTTAAAATCTATTAGCAGTGTGTTTCTATCTGTATCTCCTTGCATCTGTAGTTTCTACATTTTTAAATTTTATTTTTTATGTTTTTACTGATTTCAAAGAGAGGAAGCGAGAAGGAGAGAGAGAAACATCAGTGATGAGAGTCATTGACTAGCTGCCTCTTGCACGACCCCTGCTGGGGATTGAGCCTGAAACCCAGGCATGTGCCCTGACTGGGAATAGAACCATAACCTCTTGGTTCATAGGTCGATGCTCAACCACTGAGTCACGCCAGCCAGGCTGTAGTTTCCGCTTTTTAAAGACAGTTATTTGATACTTGGACTTTTCACAACTGTTATACCTACACTGTGAAATTGGCCTTTAGCGTTATAAAGTAACTTTTTTTGTCACATTTAATTAGTTTTGGCCTCAATTCTACTGTGTCTGATATGAAGAATCACAGTCCCCACTTACTTATCATTTCCATTTGCATATGCCTCTATTTTTTGGCCTATCTGAATCATTTTGATTTAGATGTATCTCCTGTACACATATAGCTGGGTCTTGCTTTGTGATCCATATTGAAATATTTTTCTTTTAGTAGATGAGTTAAGCCCATTCACATTTATTGATAATACAGATATTTTTTTCATGATATGTTTTCTTTGCTATTATAATTTATAAATTTATTTTTAAAAATTTTATATTTAGGAAGGCTTGTGTTTTTGTTCTAGTGTTTATTTTTGTAATTATAACATCTTAAAAAGAACTGAACATTTTCAATTTTACCAAGTAATATTATATTTTAGAAAGTTATTATAGCCATACATTGAAATTTTCATTTCAAAAAGTAAACTCTTCATTTCTAGAAGTTTTTTTGTTCTTTTTAAATCTGTATGTTCTTTCTTTTAAATAAGATCCTGCTCTTTACTCTTAATTTCTCTTTCTTATTTTAACTCTTTAATCATTTTAAATATACTTAAATTAGAGTCCTTAACCAACAGTTCTACTCTTTTATGTTCACTGGGTGCCATTTCTCTTTCCTGTGTTGGCTGACTCCCTTCATGGCAGGTTGTTCCCTCGTATGTTTATAAATGTTTCTGGTGATCCCACCTATGTGACAAGTAGAGTTTGGGCCTCCCACCCTCTTATTTCTATTCCAGTGTCCTCTGTAAGATTTCTAGTCAAGTGTCCTCTCTAAGATTCTATAACTCACACTGACTACTGCCCAGTCACAGCAACACTCCATACACACAAGGGCTCTGCCTTCCACAGTGAAGATAATTTCCAAACAGAAAAACAATTCTAATAAGAATGACTTTCTTAAAAAATAACAGAACAGAATATTTTAAATTAGAGCTGTCTGAAAAATCTAGGAGCCAAGGTTGCCACAACACATCCATCTATTTGCCCTGCTTGTTTACACATGCCACCTTCTTTGGGTACACTGATGGCTCCACCTTTGTATTCCTGTAGGTACTCCCCACGTACTCTCTATTCTCCCATACACACACAGAGTTCTATATTATTGATTCAATAGATTTTTTTAATCCCAGGGATCAAAAACACAACCTGGGCATATGCCCTGACTGGGAATTGAACCCGCCACCCTTTAGTGCACTAGATGATGCTCAAACCAACTAAGCCACACCAGCCAGGGCTGATTCAATAGTTTTTCATTTAACAAATATCTACTGAGCATCTACTCTGATGTAGCAAGATCTCTTCCAAACAGGGATAAATCAGTGATTAGGACAGAGTGAACATTTCTAAATAACCCAAATCTGAGATTCTCAGTCTTTTGTCATTTGCAACTTATTTTCTTGCTTTGTTTACTTTCCATGACACCTATCTTCCCATTTCACCAACCCTGACACATCTACCACAAAGGAACATCTGAAATGGTATGTATCTCTTTTTAAGATAAATTGAAAGTAAACACCTCTTGAAGTAACTGAAGACACTTTGGGGCATGTCAGGACCAGCACTAAGAAGCACTGTTATTTATGTTCAAAGAATTTGTGTTACACACACCCATGGATGAAGAAAGAGCAGGGGAGGTCGGCACACCTAACACTTCCGAACAAGCTCAAACTGGCCTAGGAGCAAGGAAATATTTGCCCAGTTGGAAATTTTCTTTCGAGCAATGAGGTCATCTAGCAATCTAGAGCCTTTCTACAAGATGCAAGAGCCCTTGGCAGCAGGAGAGAGTGCCCTTGACAGCAATTCTGTGAGAACTTCCATTTTTCCTCCATTGAAACCTTGCCTCTCAAGTCTCCCTTGTCCTGATGTCCTCATAAATATCACTGCCCCATTCCTTTAAACTCCTGAAAGCTGACACTCTTTATTATTTTGAGCTTACTTGGGTTGCATCCACATTTCAAGTCCTCACTCTAAGCATTTAAAAGAAGAATTAGCACCAATCCTTCACAAACACTTTCAAAAAAATAGAAAAGGAAACACTTCCAAACTCATTCTATTAGGCCAGTATTACTCCGACACCAAAACCAGACAAAGGCATTGCACACAAAAAGAAACGTTATGAATATCCCTTATGAATAGAAACATGTAAATCCTCAACAAAATACTAGCAAACCAAACCTAGCAATATATAAAAAGGATTAAACACCATAATCAAGTGGAATTTATTTCAAGAATACAAACTTGGCATCACATCTAAAAATTGATCAATGTAATATGCCATATTAATAGAATAAAAGACAAAAATCATATGATTATCTCAATAGACCAAGAAAAAGCATTTGACAAAATCCAGCACCTTGTTTGGATTTAAAAAACAACAACCAATAAACTAGGAATAGAAGGAACTGCTTTAACCTAATGAAAGCCATACATGAAAAACCACAGCTATCATCACATTTGATAGTGAAATACTGAATGCTTTCACCCTAAGATCAGGAAAATCCACTTCTGTTCAACATTGTTCTGGAGGTTTTAGCCAAGGCAATAAGACAGTAAGACAATAAATAATAAATGAATAAATAAATAGCATCCAGACTGAAAATAAAATGTAAAATTATCTCTATTCACAGAAGATGTGACCTTGTGTATAGAAAGTTCTAAAGAATACACACACACATATCTATTACACACACATCTATTAGAAATAACAAACAAGTTTAGTAAGGTTACAAGACATATGATCAATAAACAGAAATCAATTTTACTTCTATAACTAATAATGAACAATTTGAAAATAAAATTAAGACAATAATTTTATTTATAGTAACATCAAAAAGAATAAAATACTTAGACATAGGTTTAACAAACAAAGTGGAAGATTTGTACACTAAAAACTACAAAACATTAAGACCTAAACAAATATAAATGCATTAATTTCAAACATTGAAAGATTAAATAGTTAATATTACATACTCTTTGAATTGATCTAAAATTCAATGCAATCACTATCATAATTCTAAATGAATTTTTTTTGCAGAAATGATAAAGCTGATTTGAAAACTCATATAGAAATGCTAGGGACTCCGAGTAGCCTAAACCATCTTGAAAAAGAAGAAGGAGCCCGGCCGGGCGTGGCTCAACGGTTGAGCGTTGACCTAGGATCCAGGCGATCGGGGTTCAATTCCCGGCCAGGGCACATGCCCAGGTTGCGGGCTGCAGCCGATCAATGACTCCCTCATCATTGATGTTTCTATCTCTCTCTCTCTCCCTCTCCTTTCCTCTCTCTGAAATCAAGAAAGATATATATATATTTTTTTAAATTACTTAAAAGAAAGAAAAAGAAAAAGGAAATTGGAGGACTCACATTTCTCAATTTCAAAACTTACTACAAAGATACACTAATCAAAGCAGAAATAAACTCTTAAATTTATGGTCAACTGATTTTTTACAAAGGTGCCAGTATAATGAAGAAATAGGGGAAAGAATCATATTTTCAACAAATGCTGCTGAAACAACTGGATGTCCATACACAAAAGAATGAATTTGTACCCCTGCTACACACCAATGCATGGTCATCACACTATATCCAAAAATTAGTCATTAAAGAAATGTACATCAAAACCACAATGTCATATTACTTCATACCCACTTGATAGTTTATATTAAAAAAGATGAACAATAACAAAGATGTGAGGATGTGGAGAACTTGGAAGATGCACACATTGCTGATGGAAATGTAAAATGTTGCATCTGTTTTGGAAAACCATTTGGCAGTTTCTTAGAAAGTTAAACACAGAGTTGCCATATGACCCAGAAATTTTATCCATAGGTATATACTCAAGGGACTTAAAAACATATGTCTACATAAAAACTTGTACATGGATGTTCATAGTAGCATTATTCACAATAGTAAAAAGTGGAAATAACCAAATGTTTATCAATTGATGAATAGATAAGCAAACTATGTATATGCATACAATGGAGCATTATCTGGCCATAAAATGGAGTGAATTAACAGATACATGTTGCATCAGTTGAAGAACCTTGAAAACATTATACAAAGTGAAAAATGCCACACACAAAAGGCTATTTACTGTATGATTTTCTCACATGAAATATCCAAAACAGGAAAACCCATAAAGTCAGTAGATTAGTGGTTGCTGGGAGTTGGGGCAGGGAGAATAGGGAGTGACTGCTAATGAGTTTCCTCTAGGGGTGATGTAAATGTTCTGGAATAAATGGTGATGAACATACAACTTTTGAATATATTAAAAGCCATCAAATTGTACACTTTAAAAGGTGAACCTGTGGTGAGTTTTATCCCCCAAAATCTATTTGCAAATATTTTTAATTAACAAAAATTAAATAAAATTAGAAAGTCATTTTCTGAGTTGCACCAGTTACATCTCAAGAGCTCAAGAGCTATATATGGCTAGTAGTTACCACATTGAATATAAAAAATACAGAACATTTTGGTTATCACAGAAAACCAGAGAGTGCTAGTGTAAATCTGACTACTAGATCTCAGAGATTTAAGAAATTTATCAAGTGCATGAAATGTAAAAGCCTTATTTGAATTCTTATTTGAACATAGTTGAGAAAATGGAGAAATTTTGAATAGTGACTGGGAACTTGATTATATTAAGGAATTACTGTTAAGTTGTTTCAGATATGACAATAACATTGTGATTATGTTTTCTAAAAGTACTTATCTTTTAGAAATAAATACTAAAATACTTATGGATAAAATTATATAGTGCCTGGGATTTGCTTCAAAATAATCCAGGGGTCAGGGAAAGTAGATTTAACAAAATTGACCGTGAGTCAGGAATTGCTGAATTTCAACAATGGGAATCTGGGAGATCATTATGCTCTTCTACCTTTGAAAATGTTTGAAATTTCTTATAATAAACAGTCATAAACCACACAGGAAGCCACCACTTATTTGTATCTAATTTACTGTTACTACATAAAAATATAGTATTGTCTGATTCTCTAATTTTTTAAGAGAATTCGGAAATCCAGATTCTAATATAAAATCTTTGGTGTTTGCTGATCCATTTGTATAATCATAAGACACCAAAAAAATCACATGTGGAGCTTGGATTGAGCACACAGCCCTCACATTACAACATCCAATTTAGAGTAATCAATGGAATTAATGGATTCTAAGGTCATACATCATAAAAATGATTTATCTTGAGAAGAGAGTTAACATTGTGTACTTTATTTTTTAAATTATGACATATCCCAAACAAGTACAAAGGATAATAAAACAATCATTCATATATCAGCTATGCAGTCTTAACTGTATTTTTGCCATATTTACTTCAAAAAATAAATATTATAGATTCCATTAATGTACTTTTTGTGCCTCTCCTTGATCCCATTATCTCTGTCTCTTCAAATAACATTATCCCAAAGTTTGTGTTCATCTTTCCCAACCAAATTTATAAAATTTCACTACAGCTCTATGTACTCATAAATGATAAGTGTGTTGTTTCCTGTTTCCAGATTTTAAATGTGGAATTTTTATTGCATTTCTATCTAACAAGAATGAATATCTAGAAAACTAACATTTTAAAAGACCATTAATAATATGTATCTAGCAATAAATCTAACAAAAGATGAGCAAGACATTTAGAGAGAAAATTATAAACTACATTGAAAGGCATTAAAAAAGACCTAAATAAATGGAGATATATATTATATTCATAGACTGGAAGATTCAGCATCATGAAGATAACAATTCTTAATGTCATTGCAGTCACAATCCCAAAAGAGACATAAAGTGGAGAGAGAGAAAAAATCAAGTTGCGGAAGACATCATACAGAATGATCTATTTATATAAATTTCAGAAACACACAAAAGCAAACAATATATTATTTAGTTATTCAAACATATATGCAAGCTATAATGAAAAGCAATAATACAACAAATGTAAATACATAAGTGTTGCATTTGAGGAGGAAGGGAACAGGAATCCAAAAGAAATGGTAATGTTCCATTTCTTAAACAGTGGTGTGAACATGACTATTCATTGTATGAAATTCTTTACACCTTGCACATGTTCATAAATATTTTTGTGTTCAACCTATATTTAATAAAACCAATTTTTTAAAAATAATGATAGAGGAGAGGGAAACAAGATGGCGGCGTAGGTAACAGCTGTACCGGCCACCTCCCACAACGACATAAAATTACAACTAAAATACAGAAGCACCATCACTCAGAACCTCCTGAAATCTAGCTGAACAGAAGCCCTACAACCAGGGAACTGAAGGAGCAACGAGACTGGTAGGAGGGGCGAAGATGCAGGTGGATCAGGGATGGATTGCTGAGACGCAGCCACAGGCCCATACCTAGTACCTCGGTTTAAACTCTGGAGGGACATCTCTGTGGTGGAGGTTTCCTGGAGGAGTGAGGGGGTCTTAGCTCCACAACAGGCCCCCCAGCCCAGGGATCCAGGGCCAGGGAGAGAAGTCCCCACAACATTGGGCTGTGAAAACCAGTGGGGACTGTCACTGAGGAATGTGAAGGTTGCAGAAGTCCCAGGCAGCTCCTCTTAAAGGGCGGGTGCGAGGACTCACTCAGACACACTCCCTCTGAGCTCTAGCACTGGGAAGCAGCTTGAAAGGAATCTGGGACATTCGGGAAGTACCTAGCTTGCCTGAAATGGGGGCAAGAGGTGGAGGGGCAGCTTTCTCCCAGACAGAAGAGCTGCAAGAGGCCATTGCTTCTTTGGCGAGCCCTCCTCACAAAGAGCCGACAAGCAGGCACCTTCTCTGAATCTCCCGCACCTGACTCACACCTTTTACCCCACCCTGGTGATTCCTGGAGACCCCACTCCTCACTACTTGCAAGCTCATCCAAGCCATTTCCAGTGGTTTTTCTAAGAAAGTGGCCTCTCGAGCCTTATGCTTAGGATTTTCCTAAAATCTGTCAAACAAGCAGCAGCATACCCCATATGGCTTGATAAGGGGCCCCAAGCCTGGCACTACAGGCAACCTGCATTGCTTCATAGCTTGGCCTCTCCTGGACACCACCAAGCCCAGCACAAGTAGCAGCCAACTATGGTTTGCTGTGTAGCTTATGCTGGGTGACCCTGGGCAAGGCACTGGCAGAGGCTGACTTGGCACCTCCCGGGAGGCCCCAGAGACAGTGCACCTGGTGTTCAGACCTGACCATGCTGGATTACAACCCTATCACATTCACGAGAGACACACTCAATGTGCGCACTTGGTAAACACCAAAGTTCCACTGAATTAAATCCTGCTCCATAGGGGTGTCTCCAGCACAGCAGCTCTTTGGCTTTAAGTTGCAGCTAGTCCTCACAGCCAACTGGCATGGGGGTCAATTTCTCCCAGTGACACCAACAGCAACCAAGGCTCAACTACAACAAGTAAGAGCACACGGCCCACACAGGGGAGCACCTAGAAGGCCCAGCTCAGGTGACTGGCAAACCTGAACCACTGGATCCTACAGGACACCTACTACACAAAGCCACTCTACAAATTTCAGGAGACATAGCAGCTCTTCCTAATACATAGAAACAAACACCTGGAAGCTGCCAAAATGTGGAGGCAAACATGTCACAAAGGAAAGAACAGAAAAAATCTTGAGAAAAGAAACTAAATGAAATAGAACCAAGCAAGCTACTAGATACAGAGTTCAGAATTATGGTTATAAGGATGCTCAAGTATATTAGTAAGACTGTTACAAAAACAAGTGAGATCATCAATGATATAATAAAGTACCAATCAGAAATGAAGTCTACACGAACTAAAATGAAGAATAGTTTACAGGGAATCAACAGTAGAGTAGAGGATTCTGAGAATCAAATGAGCAATTTGGAACATGAGGAAATAAAAAACACCCAACCAGAAGAGCAACAAGAAAAAAGAATCCAGAAATACGAAGATAGTATAAGGAGCCTCTGGGAGAACTTCAAGCGGTTGAACATTTGTATTATTGGGGTGCCAGACGAAGAAGTAAGAGAGCAATAAATTAAAAAATAATTACAGAAAAATTCCCCTACCTGGGGAAAGAAATCAACTTACAAGTCCAGGAAGCACAGAGGGTCCCAAACAAGAGGAACCCAAAGAGGCCCACAGCAAGACACATCATAATTAAAATGCCAAAGGTTAAAGACAAAGAGAGAATCTTAAAACCAGCAAGAGAAAAGCAGTTAGTTACCTACAAGGGAGCACCCATATGACCATCAGCTGATTTCTCCACAAAAACCTTGCAAGCCAGAAAGGAGTGGCAAGAAATATTCAAAGTGATGAAAAGCAAGAACTTACAACGAAGATTACTCTACCCAGCAAAGCTATCATTTAGAACTGAAGGTCAGATAAAGAGCTTCTCAGACAAGGAAAAACTAAAGGAGTTCATCACCACCAGACCAGTACTACAGGAAATGTTGAAGGGTCTTCTTTAAGAAGAAGCTAATGAACAAAAGAACCTGACAAACTAAATAGATCTAGAGACATTGACTCATGCAACTGACAATCATATTTCAGAGGGAAGAGGGAAGGGGGGTGGAGGGTGGAAAGAGATTAACCAAAGAAGTTATATGCATATATGCATAACCCATGGGCACAGACAATAATGGGGTGAAGGCTTAGGGAGGGTGTGGGAACAAGTTAGAGGGGGTCAATTGGGGGGAAAAATAAGACACCTGTAATACTTTCAACAATAAAGATAAATTTAAATAAATAGATAAATAATGATATACATCTATATCATTACCATGGAAAATGTCAACAACATATATGGTTCAATAAAGTTGAAAACCTTATTTACGGATGATATTAAATAAAATATGTACCAAATTCTTAATAATAGTGGTGTAGAATATTATATAGAATATGTACAGATTGTTAATAGTGGAAATTTGTACCAAAATGTTAACAGTGGTTATGTATAATATTAAATAAAATATGCACCTAATTTTAATAATGATTATGTATAATGCTAAATAAAATGTGTGTCAAATTGTGAATAGTGGTTATGTCTTAGAGGAAGTTCGGCAGTCTTTGATGTTCTATATTTTAAAAGAGTTAAATTTTTTGCAATTTGTCCAGAGAAAAAGAAAACAAAAAAATTTTAATAAAGAATCATAGATAGGCAGGTATGTTCTAAGTATATTATATGGAGAAAAGACTGGATGGATTAACAGAGAAAAATCTGAAAGTAGAACAAAAAAAAGTTCTTAAAGTAATTCAGACATGGAGTAGTGTGGTGACCAAGGAATGAAAAAAAAAAGGGATGGAAGGGCTCCAGGAGCTGATGAAACAAGAAAGAGCCTAAATCTAATGAGGGGCCAAGGCAGCAAGAGGGAAAATGTGCTTTTAGGGGAAAGTTGAAGAGATCGGTTTTAGAAATGATGTGTTAGAGACATAATAGCAAACTTGTTTTATCCGCTTTATATAAATGACAATATATTCACAGAGAATTTGAGCAAATTGCACAAGTTACTCAGCGGGCAAGTGGTAGAAGTAGAATTCAAATCCTGGCAGGCCACATGCAAGGCCTTTGTGTTTAACTACTATATAACTGTGCCTCTTGATATCCGTTAAGCAATGTCCAGTGTGTGTGTTTTTTTTTCAATTTTATTTTATTTTTCTAGCATTTTTAAAATTTTTACATTATAGTTTACATACAATATTAGTTTCAGGTGTACAACATAGTGATTCAACATTTATGTACCTTATGAGATGATCACCACAACAAGTCTAGTACCCATCTGGCACCACACATAGTTATTACAATATTATTGACTGCATTCCCTATGCTGTACCTTATGTCCCTGTGGCTAATTTTATAACTGTAAGTTTTTACTGCTTTTTAATGTTTATTGAATTTATTGGGGTTACATTGGTTAATAAAAGTATACAGTTTTAAGTTTACAGTTCTATAATACATTATCTGTATATTGTATTCTGTGTTCATTACCCCAAGTTAAGTGTTCTTCCATCACCATTTATCCCCCCCTTTACCCTCTTTTATCATCCCCCCTTCCTTTCCCTCTGATAATTACCATACTGTTGTCTGTGTCTATTAGTTGTTTGGATTTTTTTTGCTTAATCCCTTCACCCAGTCCCCCAACCCTCCTCCTCCCTGACAGCTATCAGTCTCTTCTCTGTATCTACTAGTCTGTTTCCATTTTGTTAGTTTATCTTGTTCATTAGATTCCACATGTAAGTGAAATCATATGCTTTTTGTCTTTTTCTCGCTGGCTGATTTCACTTAGCATAATACTCTCCAGGTCCATCCGTGCTGTCACAAAACATAAGATTTTCTTCTTTATGACTGAGGAGTATTCCATTGTGTAAATGTACCACGACTTTTTTACCCACTTATCTACTGATGGGCACTGGGCTGCTTCTAAATCTTGGCTATTGTAAAAACACTGCAATGAACATAGGGGTGCATATATTCTTTCTAATTAGTGTTTAAGGTTTCTTTGGATATATTCACAGAAGTGGAATCACTGGGTCATAAGGCAGTACTACCATTTTTAATTTTTTGAGGAAACTTCATACTGTTTTCCACAGTGGCTGCATCAGTCTGTACTTCATAATTGCACCAAGTTTGTACTTCATAATCACCTTCTACTTTTCTGCCCATCCTCCCACACTCTTCCCCTCTGGCAACCATCAGTTTATTCTCTGTATATTTAATATTAGTATTTAAGGTAATTTAAAGGAGATGTTAGAACTGAAGACAGACTATTTGGGAGTAAGTTACTGAAAAAGAGTTGTCTTATAGGAGATTATAAAAAATGCAAAGAGAACTGAAGAATAAATCTTGGAAAACAGCACCCTTTATTATTGCTATTATCTTACTAAAGTCAAATAACTCAATAGAAATGACAAGGTTTAGAGAAAAAAAGACAAACTTCAGCTCTGCCATTTACTAACTGGGTGATCTTGGGAAAAAGCACTTAACCTCTCTGTGCTGTAATTTTTTCATCTGTAAAATAGATGGTCATGAGGATTACATGAAAAATATATGTAGAGTACTTAATATTGTAGCAGGCACATAATTTGTGCTCAATAAATGCCGCTTTATTTTTAGATTTTGTATTAGAAACAGGAAGATTAGAAGCTGAGAGAGTAGTAGTTAGGCACATAAATATATTTGCTAAAACTACTAAGAAATGTTCCTTTTCCTGGTGGTTTTATAAAAGTTTTACATTTTCTATAGCAAGCTAATCTCTCCCTTGCCTCACACTTAACAAATTATGGATTACTTTACTTTTTACTTTAATCTAGAGGTATCCCCTACTTTTTGAAAATTCGCTTTAAACCTCTTGGTCTTTACAAAAGATCTTACATTAGCACCTATTTTCACTAACTGAAAGAAATCTGAAGAGACTGTTTGTATGTTGTTTGTTAGTTTATTTTATCCATTAGATTTCACATGTGAGTGAAATCATATGGTACTTGTCTTTCCCTGACTGACCTAATTCACTTAGCTCTCCAGGTCCACCCATGCTGTCTCAAAGGGTAAGATTTCCTTCTTTTTATGGCTGAGTAGCATTCCATTGTGTAAATGTACCACAGCTTTCTTATCCATTCATCTTCTGACGGGCATTAGTCTGTTTCCAGATCTTGGCTATTGTAAATAACTCTGCAATGAGCACAGGGGTGCATATATTCTTTTGAATTAGTGTTTCAGGTTTCTGCAGATATATTCTCAGAAGTGGAATCACTGTGTCATAGGCAGTTTTATTTTTAATTTTTTGAGGTAACTCCATAGGGGTGGTGAACACACAATACAATATGTAGGTGATATATTATAGAATTGTACACCTGAAACCTACATAATTTTATTAACCAATGTCACTCCAATAAATTCAATAAAAAACAGGAAAAATAAATACATCCAAAATAATAAATAAATCAATAACTAAAAAGATATCTAAAGAGGATTTTTTCTTTTACAATAAAAGGTGAAAAGTAAAAAATAACGTTCACCCTTAGCAGTGAGAGTGTCTTCCCACCAAGCTCCTTCCCCAGGAACTACACTCAACATCTCAACATCAAGCCCCATAACTTTGAACTGCGTCTGTGAACATTTATACTTTATCTCAACTATTAGAAAGATGTTTTCTACTTCTTTGCTTTACAACATTTCAGCTTACAAAAGGTTTTATAGGAATGCTCTACTTTTAAAAATAAACTTTGAGAAAAGTACGCTATACTGCCAAAAAAGATAAGGAATAATTAAAATATGACTTCTTGGAACAACAAATGCTATCACTAAAGTTAAAACCTCAAAAGACAATTTAAAAATTAGATATATTTGAAGAAAAAATTGGTGATATTTCACTAGCTGCTTTGGCTCAGCAATTAGAGTGTTGGCCTGCAGACTGAAGGGTCCTGGATTCGATTGCAGCCTGGGTTGGGGCACGTGGGGGAGGCAACCAATCTACATGTCTATCTCACATCCATTTCTCTCTCTCTTCTTCCCTTTCATTCTCCCTGAAAATCAATGGAAAAAATATCTTCTGGTGAGGATTAAAAAAAAAAAAAAAGAATTGGTGACATTAAAGACATTTCTCAGAAAATGCAACACAAAAGAGATTAATAGCATAAAAATATGAATGAGAAATAGACATGCAGAAAAGCGTGGAATAGCCCAACATATATTTGATAGAGGCCCAGAAAAATAAATTAGAGAGAATGTAGAAAAAACAAACTTCAAAGTTGTCATAACTAAGGATTTTCCACAATGGTTGAAATAGACTCCAAGATGGTGGTGGACTGAGTGGAAGCTACATTGACACTCTCCTGGGACCAATCTGAATTTACAACTAAAACATAGAAAAATCATCCTGAATAACCAACTGAAGACGAGCTGGAGAGCACCCTCATAACCAAAGAGGAAAAGTGGAGACCACATAGAGACTGGTAGGAAGTGCAGTGGTGCAAGAGGGCTGGCTGGGCTCCCACAGGAAGCAGCTGAAGGTCCAGAGGGATATCTCAGCTGTGGGGGTTTCCCACTGAGGACTCTGGGGCCTAAACCCCATGCTGGGCTTCCCAGCGAAGAGCACTAGAACTGAGAAAGGCACCCACACAACATCTGGCTGTGAAAAGCTACTGGGTTTCTGTCTGCCAAGGAGAGGTGGCTGGAACTGCAGGCACCCTCTTAAAGGGCCAACACACAAAGTTTTGTGTGCAGCAACTCACCCTGGGCTCTGCAGGAGGAAGGGGGGTGGAGTAGACTGGAGCTGTGTGCAGAAAGTCTGGGGTTATGGGATCTGGAGAGTGAGATCAGAGGACACCCATCTGGATTCCTGTGCCAAGTCATTCACCCATACTGTAGAGGACATTTTTCTCAGGCAGACAAATTTTGGCTTTTGC